>NW_026058006.1:0-99185 GCF_023721935.1 Panthera uncia | reverse complement strand
ATACCCCAAACCTTCATCGTGATAGTCCACTAAGTAAAAAAAAAAAAGCATGGGCAGTATTACCCATCTTGTTCGTGTGTTTGCAAATCACCAATGCACAGAAACAAGACCGGAACGATGTAGGCCAGACTACTCGCTGGTTTCCCTTTTCTTGTTCTCGCTTTATCTGCTTTGTCAAAACTTCTGCAGTACATCTACTGTGAAGTAGATACAGAGAGGGATTATAGACAATGAGTTCAGAAGGCAGACTTGGATCTTGGAGAAGAAGTTTTGCCTCTGGGTTGGGAAAACTTTGCTAGAATTAAAATTGCTTCCTCACAAAGGAGGCTTATTCCTGCTGTTGTCTCGTAAGTGATCAGAGTGAGCTCTGGTTAGCTCCCTGTGCTGGACAGTTAGGACTAGCAAAGGATGCAGACTCTTTGAGCCTCTCCATCTGGTGTCCAGACGCTGGATGTAAGTTGTAGGGAGCAGGTTTGGGGCTGTATCTGCTGGAAGATCCAGGGCATTCCCAGGGGCTCAGGGCTTTCTGAGCACTGATCCACAGGGCTCTTCTCACAGGCCTGTGCATGGCAGAGCTGGGGAGCTGGGAGCATAACCTTGTGAATGCTGTAGCTTTAGCTCCTTTCAAGGCTATTCATATGGGGGAAGAAAGGAGCTGAACTTTCTGGAATTGAAGTTGCTGTCATTTAGCATCATTGGGGAATTAACTAAAAAGTTTACGCCCCATTATATTGTGCTCTAAACTTTGAGGCAAGAGCTCTTCTTTGTTTCTCTTGCCAGTGATTCAAGGGTCCCAATTTTTCATCTCTAGTTAGCAGGAAGAGGACCTTTTCATTCACTAAACACTTAAAGAGTGCGTCCTAGGGGCCCCCCGGGTAGCTCAGTCAGTTAAGTGTCCGACTTCAGCTTAGATCATGATCTCATGGTTCATGAGTTCGAGCCCTGCATCAGGCTCTGTGCTGACAGCTCAGAGCCTGGAGCCTGGAGCCTGCTTTGGATTCTGTGTCTCCCTCTCTCTCTCTGCCCCTCCCCCGCTTGTGTGTGTGTGCTCTCTCTCTCCCTCTCTCCCCCCAAAATAAATAAAAACATTAAAAAAAAAAGTTCATCCTATATAGTCAGCATAGTACCAGGTTAGTTTTATGTCTCCAGTAAATGTGTTTCATGTCTTATAAATCAAGTGGCCACATACTTGGATTTGTAAGATCCTGCTCATGGCAGGCCTGCCCACTCTCACCCCATTTTTTTCTCTTATTTGGATGTGGCCTATGGGAAAGCCCCTAGCTTCCTAGCTTCCTTGCTGAGGTCCCATTCTTTGTTTTGTTTTTTTAGATTTTATTTATTTATTTTCTTAGAGCAGCGTTAGGGTCACAGCAAAACTGAGAGGATTTCTCACATGGCCTCTTGCCCCTACATGTGCTTCTGGTCCCCATTCTGTACCTCTCCTTCCAGAGCCCTCGAAAACAAAGGCAGCCATGCCTCTTGGCTGAAAACAGGCTCACTTCTCTGGTTTTCCTCCCAGTTCTTCTCCTGGCTTTGCCAACATACCCAACTCTGTCTCTTTGCTCCCTTTCTGAGTGCTGGAGAGGTAGCCTTGACAGGCAGGAGCTGTCAGGTTCTGATATTTGGGTGTTTCCAACACATGGGTATGCTGGGCTACTCTGGAAGCTGCCCTTGCAAAGGCAGGTTTTCACCCTGCAGTTTGCAAAATGTCCACTTCCTCAACTTCCAAAGAGCTGCAGCTCTAATGCCTCCAGAGGTTTAGAGTCTTTGGAAATCCCCCAAGGAGTGTCTCAGCCGTAGATTTACATAAGTTCTCATTGTCTGTCAGGCGGATGTTATGCCCAGGAAAGACCATGGAAATTGTGGATGTAGAAAAATCACATCGCCAGGCTTAAAATGAAAATGGGATTATATGTGGTTGCATTTGATGGATTTATGGCAGAATGTTCTTTAAGGATTTTTAGGATAGCAACTCCACTGTTGCAGAGGCAAGGCCTGGCTTCTTTGCTTCGTTGTAGGGAAGGGTTGCTTCAGCAGGGCGAGTAGTAGTTGTCAGCAGGCTGGATTAATGGGCAGGATGGAAGGAAAATGTGACATTGACTTCCAGAAAATATCTAATCAGGCCAGGCAACTCAGTCTGGCTACTGGACAAGGCTAGCGCCAGCCTTTTACCCCGGAAGTATTCCTTTATATTAAAGCTTGAGGACTGGCAAAGCTTTCCAAAAGTTTAGACGACGAATTGTGGGCGTTTGATACCTCTCTGATGCCAGCTTTATAGTTTGTCTGGTGAGATTTTCCATTTTTTATTTTTCTCTTTTAAATACCAACTTTCACAATAAACAAAGGAAATTCTATCGCACACACAAGCTGAGTTTTGATTTAGCACACCAGCTTCCAATGATAAAGACAGGAAATGCAGTGTTGAAAACTAAAGGCTGTGTCCTAAGCTCGCCTCCCTGTGACCAGGCTGTCCCCTAGGTCCCAACCTCTCGGGACTCAGAAAAGGAGGCGGCTGTGGGGACCCTGTGTGGGTGTCAGCTCACATCACCACGGTCGGGGCAGTTTTGCCATGGTAAGAACCAGTACCTGGTTTCTGAATAGGTTGGTGTCTTCCTTAAGATGGGAAAGGGGAGACCAGGCCTCACTGCACAGTGTACACATCACCCTTCGGCAGCTCTCCCGGTCGTGAACTTGCTCTTACCTCCCTGCAGCAAGAGCAGATGTCAGTCCTGCCTTGCTCTATACCTGGCTGTGAAGAAGTTACTGTCCACTAACCAGTTAGTTGTGCGTTTTTGTTCTACTGTGTGCCCCCATTTACATGTGCCTTTTCGTCAGGCATGTCTTAGTGAACGTGCCCTCATTATGTGTCTCGTGTATACAGAGAGGGTCTACTGTGTGCAGCCTCAGAGAGGGCCACATGCCCAACAATGAGTGCTTTTTGATAACAAGGAGATACTTCTTTGTCATCCATGAAATGAGCATGGCCCACATGCCCAGAGCTGGACAAGCCAAGTAGATACACATGTAGAGAATAAGGCCCTAAAGGGAAGGAGGTAGCAAGCCAGAAAGACACATTCCTCTACCCAGCTCTGTCTCCCGTGGTGATGGCCTGGTGACTGGTGACCTGAAGCACCTTCAGCATGCATGTATTGAGCACTGTGTGTGACCATCCCTGTGCAAGGTGCTGAAGCCCCGGAGATGAGTAACCCCCAAGAAATGGCCAGTGTAGTGGGGACACAGGAAACATAATGACACCACAGTGCCGGGGCAGCAGATTGTCTTCCACACCGACCCTTGGAATAGGTCTGTGGGCAGCAAGCTGTCCTGCCAGAGGAGTGCACAGCCTCCCGTTAGGTCATGTAGACACAGAGCAGACACAGAGCTGTGCCTCCGCTGAGACAGGTCTGAGCCTCACGGCTTCCTAAGAAGGACACGATCATGTTTCCTGGCTCAGTGCTGGCTCTCCCCCGCAGTCTGTTAGGACGCAGGCACAGAAGACACCATGGCACCGAGGGCCGTATTTACGGTGGCTGCCGGGGTCGGAGACAGCACCCTGTTTCTTCTGTCTGGGTCCTCTGTCCCACGGCATGCGGTGTGACCTGGAGTACAGAGGCTTGGGGCTGACACAGGGAAGGAGTGGCCAAGGCAGCTAAAAGCAGGCCCCTGAAAGGAGACTTGTACCAGGCACTTTTCAGAAACTGTTCTCAGAGCCTCTTTAAATGGAAAGTTGATGTATCTTGAGGTTTGCAGTGGAGGAGGTCTTGTTTGGTTCACTGTTTTGTTTTTTCATCTTAGCGGGCAGCTTGTGCAAGCGGAAGACTCCGGAATGTGACAAGGAGACCTCCATCTGCACTGACCTGGATGGTGTCGCCCTATGCCAGTGCAAGTCAGGCTACTTCCAATTCAACAAGATGGATCACTCCTGCCGAGGTACCAGCAAGGTTCCCGAGGGTTCTGTGGCCCGTGCAGGGACAGGGAAGATGTTTTTCTCTGCTCTAGGTGTGACTGTTCTAAACTAGGGGTAACTAGTTCTTGTTATTTTGCTCACAGCAGGATTGAATGCGTTATCTCCTTAGAATAATAGCATTATCTCTGACCTGCGCAAACGGGTCTGGCCAATCAAATTCAAAGGAAAAGAAGAGAGAATGGAATGCCTATGGCAGTGCCTTTTTTTTTTTTTTTTTTTTTTAGAGGAAGTTAGGAAAATTGTTGTTTTAATTCCCAAAGCTTTATTCTATTGTCTGCTAATCTTTGAAAATGGAAACACAGGCATGGAGTCGGGCCTGTCTCTTTTAGAGGCAGCTGTGGCCTAGTAGACAAAGTACTGCTGAGGCTCAAGAGAATCAGAGCCCGACTCTGCCTCATGGATCATGTATCATCTTGAGCAAGACACTTTGCTTTGCTGCGCCTTGGTTTCCTCTTCTGCAAAATGGGTATGCTGATGCTTCATTGGATATTCTGGGGATTGAAGAAAGCAATGTATATGGAGGTACTTTGAAAGCCATCAGCATTTGCCCTTGTTTTTTACCCAGGATGTGGCTGAATTAATGAGTTCCAGTTTTAAAGGTTTCATGAACGGTGTGAGGGCAGAAACCTAATCCTGCTAGCCTTGTAGGTGAGACTTAAATCCATTCAGTTTGAACTAAAATGCTCAGTAAATGCATGGCAAGAATACTACTTTAAAGTAAAATTAATTCAAGTCCAGAGCACTGTGTCCCTGACTTACAAACGACTGCTAGAATTTGTAATCACCAGGAAAACTAACAATATAAAGGCCACGGTGTGGTTTTAAGCGTTGTACCACATTAGAATGTGTATGACACAGTTTTCCTGCTTGGCCAACACCCACTGGTGACAGATGTACTGGAATCTGAGTGAAAGTCACATACTGGGGAAAGGTGACCTTGTCATTTATTTCTATCAGGACTTCCCCAGTAGAGGGCTCGTTCCATCAGGAGAGGATAAAAATACATTCGGGGCAGTGCTGTCGTCCTGAGCTTCAGACCCTCTGACTTAGGTTTACACACACTGGCTTTGAAAGTGCACCCCCTCTGCTCCACACGCAAGCCCTGCGGTGGGCTTTGAAGGGGAGGCTGACCCCGTGTGCCGGCCAGCAGTCCTGAGGCACGACGGCCTTGCAGCGCTTTTCAGCACATGTCCGTCTGCCCCTGTGATACAAAGAGATGATGCTTCCTAGTTCCCTCTTACCTGGTTTCATGCCATGTGTTCCTGGCCCTTCTTGGAAACTGGGGCATTGAGTCCCGTGGCATGTGGGAAGGTGACCTCTGCTAAAATCCATGTGCTGGGGCGCTGTGTAGCTGGCAGGAGGGAAGGCAAAGTGGGCAGAAGTGGAGCGCGCGGGAGTGGTGGCACCGGCGTGTGGAGTCTCTGGAGTTTCCCACAGCCTCAAGGACAGCCAGCCCTGCCACCTCTGCTTCTCGCTGGCCCCAGCCACTTGCCTTTGTTTCCAAGTCAGCAATTTAATCGTGTCGCTTACAGACTAGCATTAGCAATAGCAAGGCCGTCAGAGACTTTCCAAATGCAGGGATACAGGCTTCAGCAACCTTATGTTTATCAGGTAATGACCTAAGATGCAGCATAAGGAAAACTTGGTCAGCTTTCGGGCTTTTTGCCAAGGCCCCACAAAGCCTCGGTTTCTGCAGTATCCTTGTCTCTTAGATTTTCATCCGTCAGATGAAAGCCTCTGATGAATGGCTTCGGCAGCTCCTTGGGCACAGCCCCGTTGGCCGGGTTCTGATGGATTGTAGTGACATCTTCTGGCCATTAGTGCTGGAGCACTGGGGTATTTAAAATAAGTCCCTGGGGAGCATGGCTGGCTCAGTCCAACTGACACTTAATTTCAGCTACAATCATGATCTTCCAGTTCCTGAGATCCAGCCGCTTTGGGCTCTGTGTTGACAGCTCAGAGCCTGCCTGGGATCCTCTCTCTGCTTTTCCCCCACTCGTGCTCTCTCTCTCTGTCTCTCTCAAAATAAATAAACACATTTTTTTCTTTAAAAAAGTCCCCTTTTGGACACTTCACATCCAAAGTCAGTCCCCAGATAAATGGGGAAGAGAGGTATGTAGGTGTGTTTTCTAAATCTGTACATTAGCAGGACTCTATTGTTCTCTGTTGTACGTATGTATGCACTTCTTAATGTCTCCCATGAAATATCTTCACAGTGTCTTTACCAGACGTTCAAAGCATCATACAAAATTGAAGTAGGTGTCCTTCCCATAGGTGTCTTAGCTTTCTTCTGCCATGCAGGCCTCTTTCTCTCACCAGGCAGCAGGTGCCTTGAGAGCCAGAACTGTGTTTAGCATATGCTTAGCACATTGTGGGGTTTAACAAGTGTCTGTTGAATTAACAACCGGATGATAGGGTAGCAAATATGATAGAACACAAATGCCAGAGCTTGGTAACAAGAGAGTCTTGAAGACTCCACCACTTGCTTATTTTATCAAGGGCCAGGAGGCTTGAATTGGCTTATGTTCCATGTCAATAGGGGAAACCCAATCTGGGCATACACACTAGCAGTTGCCACATTTCCATTGTCTCCAGTGCTCCACGGGTCAGTCCTACTAGGGTGTGGAGATGACGAGCTGGGTCCTAAGGCACACTGGAGCTTTCTTTCTAAGAACCCTTAGAATAGCACCAGGCCCACGGTGGCACTCTGTCGTTGGTGAATGACCAAAGGAGCCCATTCGAAGTAAAGAAAAAATATCGTTACACCAGGAAGTCAGGCCACTTCTGAGGCTGAGTGAAAACAGCCCAACCCATCAGCTCACAGCCTGGGCAACAGATGGACGTTACGTCTGGCAGGATGACAGCCACAGGATGGAAAGCTCCCACCCAGCAGAGGAGGGCTGGGTGGGTAGATTTGATGTAAAAACATTTCCGGGAAGAAGTGTTCAGAATAGAACAGACTGCTGTGACATCAGCCTGCCTCAGTGCTGAGATGGATGGGGATGAGTCACAGGGAGGCCAGCGGTCCCCGTGGAGCTGCCCTGGAGAAAGAGCCGTGGAGTACCCAGGAGTGGCTTCCCGGCTCCCACAAACCACTGTAGCATGAAGACTGCCAGGGATGGTGCTTTCCGTGCCCAGGGAAGCAGGAGTTCTCAGCTTGTTCCTTAAGAAGGCCCCACCTGAGTAAGGCCAGCAGCGAACTCAGAGGTGTCCCAAGATGTGGTGAAGGGGCTCGTTCCTCCTCCCCTAAATGGAATATGATCATGCCCTACTTTGTTGCAAAAAAGATTGGAAGCACCTACTAAAAAGCCTAAACTTAAACTAAATAAGGTTTAATTTAAAAGATAAATTAGGTTGAAGTGGAAATAAAGCTACTACTTTGCTGAAGCTAGAGGAAAGTGAATATGCAGAAAGATATGCTGTAAAGTCCTGCATGTTTGCTAAAGGTAGGCCACTCATTCAAGTTCTGAGCTTTCTGGACATTGAGGCAAAGAGAGAAATACGGTTTTAGAGAGAGTCAGGGTTCATAAAACAAAGTACAGTCGTTCAGAAGCATCCCCATCTTTGTAGGCCCCAAGGCCCAAGAGAAATTTCTTTGGGGCGTCCTCATCAAGAGGTTACTGTGTGGTGTTGTGGCAGTGTGGCCCGTGACATCCTGCAGTAGATACTGGGGGCCTTCCCAGGGCTGCTGCTTTATAATAGCCCTTACTACAAGAGGATGGAGCTCAGGAAAAGTGGTTCTGTGGAGCCAAAACAGCACAGTCCAGGGTGACAACTCTAATGATCTGCTATAAAAGAATTGTGGATTATTTAGAGCAGTGTTTTCTGAACTATTCTATGAAACTCTAGTGATATCTCGATAATCTAGGACAACAAAATAGATGCTAGAAACATTTAGCATCTAACATTAAAAACAGAAGGAAGCGGGCACCTGGGTGGCTCAGTCGGTTGACATCCAACTCTTGATTTCGGCTCAGGTCATGATCCCAGGGTCATGGGATCAAGCCCCGTGTCCAGCTCTGCGCTGAGCATGGAACTTGCCTAAGATTCTTTCTCTCTCTCTCTCTCTCTCTGCCCCCTCTCCCCTGCTCACACAGTCTCTCTCTCTAAAAATAAAAAAATTAAATTAAAAATTAAACAAACAGAAGGAAGAACAGCATTGGGCACATCTACGTAAGTTAATATTATTACACACTAATTATTACACGTAACAGAGGATGCAGGACGCCTGTGAGAGACCTCCTGTCCCAGCCCACAGGGCATGCACCCCCTGATCCGTGCATGCTGCCGACACTCACATCTTACCATTAGCGTGTGTGCTGTCTGTCCAGGGATTGCTGCTGTATGCTGTGTACCTTTTCTTATCTGTCATCTTTTATGCAGTATATCGTACATTATTCACGAATCAAATTCCTATCACTTCTTGCAGCAATGAATTTGACTATGAGGCCATTTTTTATTGTCTGCTTCCATCCAAGCATGCGTTATAGCTCATGCTGTTCTGTCAGCTTATTGTAGTGTTCCATGATCAAATAAATTCAGAAACTGCTGATCCCCAGGAATGGCTGGGCCACAGCCCTTCAGTCCATGAGCAGCAGCACCAGAGGGTTCAAAGTTATGTTCTTGGGTGATGTGCTGATTAGCACTCATCTAGATATGTCCAGAATCCCCTGCACAGATGGTAGGGTGACCTCCACCCTGACCATGTCCCAGAGGATGTCACAGCTCCTACTTCCTCTTGGAAGGGGTCAGTGAGGGCAGCAGCAGGTTAAAGGTTTGACTTACATTAAAGAAACCAAAGCATTTGTCTGTGTGTATGTAGAAGAATGTAACACAGGGGCCACAGAAAACTTCCAAAAATAATTACATTGGTTGGATAATAATTATAACTACAAACATTTATTTGGTGATAACTATGTGCCAGGCACTGTGCTAAACCATTCACATGCCTTATTTTATTTAATTCCTTCCAAGAAACTACAAGGTAGATACTACTATTGCTGTTATTATCCCCTTTTTTTATAGATGGGAAAGTGAGAGCCACTAAAAGGTTAAGGAAATTCTGTGGTAAAATAAAAGGTTGAGTTGGCAGGTACTAGATAATTCTAAAGCTATTTGTAGGCTTCTGGTTCTAGAATATTCTTGGAGACTTAAAGGGACTGGTGTCTACTAACTGTCAGTTTAGGACAAAGGAAGTCCTGGGACTTATTCATGGATTTCCCTTTTCTCTTTCAGCATGTGAAGATGGATATAGGCTTGAAAATGAAACCTGTATGAGGTAGGCTCTGTGCTCATATATTCTGATGCATTTGTGACAGGCCTTATTTAGAAGTTACTTGGGTAGATTGCCTCCCATTACTTCTTTTGACTTTTGAAAGTAATTCTTGTTCTTTTTCTTTGTTGTCTTGCAGTTGCCCATTTGGGCTCGGTGGTCTCAACTGTGGAAACCGTGAGTATGCAATGGTCTGGATTTTCGTGTGGGCGGGGCCAATGTTGTTGTCCTGCACAGGGTGTATGTCTTCCCCTTCCCTTGGTTCCTCTCAGCCCCTATGCTGGGAGGTGTGGGGAAAGTGGAGGGCTCTCCAGGGGCTCCAGGTCTGGTGGAGGAGATGAATACATTCCTGACCAGCCCTGACGGTGGAGTGTTAATACAAGAAGCTAGGTGGGAGGTGGGAGGCAGGACAGAGCACGCCCAGGAGAATAGAAGAGCTTCCTCAGTATTTCTTGGAGGGGATGGAATTGGACGTTTTGGAAGACTTCAACTGGCAGAAGGAGAAGGAGAAGGAATCCAGGCAGAGGGAACAACTTGAAGGTCTTGGGGCAGCCTGGGCTGGTGGTGTTCCAGGGACCATGTGTGTGGTGTGGCTGAGGACAGAAGGAGAGGAAGCCAGAGTGGAGGATTAGTTTGGCAGAAGAAAAAGGGACCACGCTGTTCTGGTGTTTGATGGCCAGCCTGAGACTTTCAACTCTAATCAGTATCCATGGTGGAAGCAAGAGTCCAAGAGAAGATAGCAGTTGATCGAGAAAATCGGGTCAGGCTTCAGTAAGGAGGGTGGGTTCTGTTCTTTGAGAAAAGCAGTTGCGACTTATTTAAGATCACTTTCACTGACATTTTGTGATCCGGAGAGCTGAGAAATGATTGAAGGAAATTCTGGATATATGATACAATAGGAATAATAACATTCAGTACTTTATTTTAGGATAGCTTTGTCCCTCATTCTATAGATGAATATACCAACAGTCTAAGTTAGACCAAAGTCTATACTTTGGTCTAAGTTTATTAGACCAAAAGTAGACATGACCGACCTTATTTAATATGTGTAAAAGTGCCCAGTTCCTGTTCCCCAGTAGTATACCTGACATTTTATGTCTTCACTGGTATTTTCTTTGCATATAAAGCTTTCTATTAGAAAGTTTCATTATTGTACTTTCTTTGAGCATAAATAAATAAATAAACTAAAATAATAAAGTAAAACAAATTCAATACTTAACTGACATAAAGCTATGTTGGTGTGCCCAGCACGGAGCCACTTTGCAAGGCCAGAGTCTAGAGACTTAGAATTACATATCCATCTATGATTACTGGTGATTTGGGCATTGGCTTTATCCTGACTGCAAACTAGCAAGAGGTTACAGTAAATAGCCTAAGAGAAAGACTGGGGAAGCATTGCTTAAAGCCAATATGTATAGAGTCATACAGAACAAAGGGAGGAATTCACAGAATTAATGTGACTTAGGGTTTTGTGTGTGTGTGTGTGTGTATGTATGTGTGTGTGTGTGTGTGTGTGTGTGTGTTTTAAGTAGTAAGCTGAGGCCATGGAGAGGTAGACAACCCTATCTTATTTAGTAATCCCTAAGGACACCATCATGCCATAAAACCACTTAAGTACAGATATTCATCATGATGGACCCAAGTCATCACACACCAAATGGTGTTCCATGTTATTATGAACTGTTTTTTACTTACAAAGCTTCTGACACTAAATGTGTCAGGGTTTTCCTCACACCAAGCAATTCTGACATTATCCAGAGTTAGTGTCAGACACTGTCTCCGTGTCCCAGGACTGCCCCTACTTCAGACACCAATCCCAAGTCCAGGCCTCTGGGACTTCTGACCAGCCAACTATAAATCAGAGGTTCCCACGACCCCTTCCTCAGGTTCAGTAATTTGCTAGAACAGCTTACAGAATTTATAGATACGGTAGAGTTGTATCATGTATGCAAGAAATTTATTTAATGTTACCAGTTTATTATAAAGGATGCAACTCAGGAACAGCCAAACAAAGAGATGCAGAGGCAGGTATAGGGGCAGGTGCTGGAAGCTTCCATGCCCTCCTGGACACACCACCTTCCCCACTCCTTTAAGTGTTCACCACTGCAGAATTTCTCAAAACTTCCTTGTTTAGGGTTTTGGGGGGAGTTCCAGTACGCAGTATCAATAAATGATATCACTGGTCATGGGCCATTGGAGGTTGGAGATGGGATTTAAGTTCCTCCAGCAACCAGCCCCCATCCTTGGAGGGTTACTTTATTAGCATAAACCAAGGTGTGGTTGAGAAAGGCTCCAAATGAATAACAAAAGGTGTAACTCTCACCCCTTTCATCCAGAAATTCCAAGGGTTTTAGAAGCTCTTAGGCTAAGAACCAGGAGTGTAGACCAAATAAAAATTTCTTAGTATATCGCAGTATCACAGGTGTACTCGGTTTAACAAGAGGAGGGAGTCATCATACATTATGCTTTTTAAAAATTATAAAATAGTAAAAATTATTTTTAAATATCAGTGCTTGAAAAAATGAGCTTCTGAACTCCTCTCTACTTCCTAGATGGGATTGGATGCTGTCTGACTCATGAACCACTTAATAAAGCCAATTAGATCTTCAGGGAAAAAAAAGTAGACTTTAGTTTTTTGTTTTTGTTTTTTAATTGAAGTACAGTCAACACGCAATGTTTCAGGTGCACAACATAACGATTCTACAAGTCTATACATAATGCTGTGCTCACCACAAGTGTAGCGACCATCTGTCACCATCCATCGCTATTACAATACCGTTGATTATATTCCCTATGCTGGACCTTTTATTCCTGTGACCTATCCATTCCGTAACTGGGGGCTTCAGGGTTTTTTTGTTTTTTGTTTTTTGTGGGTTTTTTTGTTTTTTGTTGTGTTTTGGTTTGTTTTTTTTTTTTTGGTTTTTTTTTTGGTTTTGTTTGTTTTGGTTTTTTGTTTTGTTTTGTTTTCTGGGTTTGTTTTTGTTTGTCTTTGTTTTTTGTTTTTTCTGAGGTTTGTTGGCCTATGTAAAACAGTGTGGATAGCAGTATATGTCCCTTTATAAAAATCGCTATTTGGACGAGCTTTGTCAACTGGGTTCAGGATCTTTATGCTTGTGTTCAGGAAGGTATCTGTGCTTTACAGGGGCTGCCTGGGGTGCAGAATTATCTTTGTTCACTTTCTAGTGTGAATCTCACTCCTCACTTAAAACCAGAACCAAGCCATAGAATACTCTTAAATTGATCAGAGAATGGAGTAGCCTGCGCACGAAAATAGACAGAAGAAAGCCTAGAACTTTCAATGTAGAAAGAAGGAGCCTAAATAGTCAGACAAAACATTTACGATAATTTGAGACGTGTTCACCAAATGATGGAATACTAGAACTAAAGAGTACATATAGTTCTTTAGAAGAGATGGTTTAGAGCTAACAGTGGCGATTGCACCACGAGCCTGTAAACCTTATCCTAAGACACTGTAAGTATTAGAAAAGGAGAAGCTTTAGATAATGTCATAGAGGATGGTTTTAGAATAATTTGAGGGAAGGAGGAAGGCTCAAGATACAGTAGAGTTGTATCACATGTGCAAGAAACTTATTTGAATAGAACCCCATCAGATGGCAAAGGGAGAATGAGGAAAGCAGGTGAGGAGTGTGGAGATGTGGCTGGCTCTGGGGTTAAGCCAGGGAGCAGGAAGTAGGAGACGCCATCTGCCACATCCTTCTGGCGTCTCCTGGTCCTGACAGGCCTCTCAGGAGCCAGTACTTCAAACCCCGTTTGCTCAAACAGCTCCCTAAATAGGCTTTACCAGAAAATGCTTTGATTTCTCAGTGAGTGGAAGAGTGATCCAAGGAGGGAAAATGGATATAGGGGAAAGCCCCATAAAGGGTTGGGGAAAGGGATGTGAACTGTAGGGCATTGTTCTAAGTGGCATTTAGTGATTTTTTCTTCAGAGATCATTAAAGACTATACAGGTCTGGAGATGATATACCCGTATATCCATTGATTGTTCTGTAAGTTCCTGTGTCTTCCCCTTATGTTTGTGGGGTCTTGGAAGTAGCCAGGATATTTCTCTCTGATCCTGAGACTTCTTTTCCTTCCGCTTTCATCCAAGTTGTTATCATTATGTCCAGCAGAGGGCAGGCTTCTGTCTGGATGACCCGCTTCCAGCCACCTTGTGTTGGTGACTTGTTAACTCCTTGATGGTGTGTGAATATCACTGTACAATTTTGATATCTGTTTTAGTGTTGCAAAGCAGTCAATAGTGGCTGATAATAAATAGCACCTTCCACCTATCCCTTTGTTTGAGATCTCAGGTTGGCCCTCAGTGTTGGTTAAGGAATGGGAACACCTGAATTTCATCCCCATTTGTGGTGATAGCACCTTGTGGAATCTGGCTCGTCACTCAATGTTTTGTGCCAAATAACAGCACTCTGACCACTCACTGCTGTCACTTCTGCTCTCACCACCAATGACAGTGAGTGCCTTCTTGGGGCTATGGTTTAGGCTGGATTCTTTACAGGTAAGAAATGCTTCTCTATGCAGACTTCTTGGGGCACATGATCTACCCAAGCTCAACGAGTTGGAGAGCTCACCTTTGTTTAGCCAAGTCTTGAGATTCCCTCACTCCTGCGTTTCTGGAAGTCATCCCACGCCACTACATTCTGGGTTTAGGCATAACCTATGACCTGCCTTTCTGAAAGTTTCTGTTAGCTTTTGAGTTATGTGCAGATTCCACTTCTTGCTCCTCATAGAGAATATTCTTCAAGCTGGAGAGGTCAGGACAAGCCTTTCTTGCAAACCCCGTTCGTCTCAGAGGTAGCACAGGCCCAGGAGCACCTGGTAGGGCCACCTGCACCCCCTGCATTCACCCTTCAGCTCAAGTCTGCACCTGTCACTGTACTTCTTTTTATTTTCTTCTGTGTCCAATAAACAGACACTTGTTCACACCACAGATCCTAACAATTCTGCCTTCTAGCTCTTATACTGGCCTCAGAATGATCTTACAAACTGTCAACAGAGATGCCCCTGCTTCCCCTTCTGCTCTACCTTTTCTCAGGTGCCCTCATTTCCTCCTTTGCTTGGATTTTACACTGGCTCCTCCTTGCACCTCCCATGCCATCTTGGTTTGCTTCACCTCTTTTCTCTTTTTAAGATAAATTAATTTTGTTTTTTTGTAATATAAAATAACACATGCCCGTTAATTTTCATTTTTTAACTCAAGTTAATTAGAAAATAGAAGTTGAGGGAAGAAGGAAACTACAGTAAACACTCTCATCACCTACTAAACTGCCCTGTCAATACCCTGGCATCTACCCTTGCTACTCAGCATGGCTCACAGGACCTGCAGTGCCAGCTTCCCCCAGGAGCTTGTTGGAAATGTAGAATTTCAAGCCTCTCCACTCCAGACCTATGGAATCAGAATCTGAATTTTAACCAGACCCCTCAATGTGATTAATGTGCAGATTTATACACATATTAAACTTTGAGAAGCACTGGTATTATGTATCTTTCCAGAAGTACATATGTGTGCATCTTTCTAACAGAATATACTGTTTTGTAACCTGTTTTTAAGTCTAGTAAGCTGTGCAGTGTTTTCATTTACATCATTTTATAAGGTCACTTTCGATAACTATGATTCTACTCTGCAGATACACCATTCCCCTCTTACTACCTCTTTAATGTCTTTTTTTATATTCCCATCCTCTAAGCCATTTTTCTATTTTGTGGTTCTTGTCACTTTGTGATTATAGAACTCGCATAATTTTCCTAGATTACCTTTGTCTGACTGCAGACGTTTTTACCCATCCCTCTTATATGTTCACAACGTGCCTTAAAAAAATATTTTTTAGGGGGGCCTGGGTGGCTCAGTTAGTTGAGCGTCCGACTTCGGCTCAGGTCATGATCTTGCGGTTCATGAGTTCAAGCCCCGCGTCGGGCTCTGTGCTGATGGCTCAGAGCCTGGAGCCTGTTTCAGATTCTGTGTCTCCCTCTCTCTGACCCTCCCCCGTTCATGCTCTGTCTCTTTCTGTCTCGAAAATAAATAAATGTTAAAAAAAAATTAAAAAAAATTTTTTTTTTAATTTTTATTTTTGAGAGAGAGAGAGAGAGAGAGAAAGACAGGGCGTGAGTGGGGGAGGGGCAGAGAGAGAGGGAGACACAGAATCTGAACCAGGTTCCAGGCTCTGAGCTGTCAGCACAGAGCCCAATGCGGGGCTCGAACCCATGAGCCATGAGATCATGACCTGAGCCAAAGTCGGACACTTAACAGACTGAGCTCACCAAGTGCCCCTCACAACATGCCTTTTTGTAGAGGATTCTTTCTGTTCAAAGGTCCTGTGTTCCTTCAGCAGAGACTCCTTCCCCACCAACCTCCTAGCATGGCCAGCAAGGATTTAGAGCCTGTTTTCCCCACATATGAACCTCTTTCTCTGCTTCCAGTGAAACCAGAACATTCAACTTAAAGATCTACATGGTCTTCCCACCCATCCCACCATCTGGTGACCAATGTATAAAGTATCTTGTAGTGCATTCACTGTATTATTACACTAGGCTTTAAATAGATTCACACCAGTGGAAATGCTGTGTGTTGGCAGGAGTCAGTTACTCATAACAAACATCCAGGATGACAGCACTAAATTGCTTAGGAACGAAAAAAGATAATTAATTGTCCAGAAGTCATCTGGAAATTTCATTCCCCTTGAAGCCAACATCTCACGCAATCGTGACTGACCTCACTTAGTGTCAGAACAGAAAGGAAGCAGGGCTTGGGAGAGGGGAATATTGCTCTGTATCTCCTCTTGGGTATGGCCACATACAGCCTATAGATGTGAGAAAGACACATTTCACAAGCTACAGACAAGAAAAAGAATGCTGTGAACAGAGATTCTGAAGGCAAGAGGAATGGAAAGATTTAAAAGGCAAAATTTTAACCATGCATTACTAATGAGCTCAGTGAGGGGGAACATGGAGATAGCTGAAGGAATTTTTTTTTTTTTAACGTTTATTCATTTTTTTGAGACAGAGAGAGACAGAGCATGAATGGGGGAAGGTCAGAGAGAGAGGGAGACACAGAATCTGAAACAGGCTCCAGGCTCTGACTCATCAGCACAGAGCCTGAGGCGGGGCTCGAACTCACGGACCGCGAGATCATGACCTGAGCCGAAGTCGGATGCCCAACCAACTGAGCCACCCAGGCGCCCCTTGAAGGAATTTTTAAATACAACAATGTGGCCACCTAGAAAAGTCTGTAATGGGCTCAAGAGTTTTAAAAGAAGGTGTACTGGTTGGTTCAATTCTGACACCATTTGTGACGTGTGTGTTTTTTCCATGCCACCAAGCACTTAACTCACTTCTGACATGATCTACCTGGAGACAGCATCAGATCCCACATGTTAAAGGCTCGATCCCATAAGACCGTCTCCCCTTCCTCATCAGATGCCAACTGCAAGTCTGAGTGCCTGTTACCTACACTTCTGACCAACCAGCTGTGGATCAGTGTTCCCACAATACCCTCCTTGGGTTGCATTAATTTGCTAGAGTGGCTCACAGAACTCAAATAGTGTACTCACTAAATCACTGGTTTATTATAAAAGGATGTAACTCATGAACAGCCAGATGGAAGAGGCACACAGAGCAAGGCCCAAGGGAAGGTTGGGGAGTTTTTCTATGTTCTCTCCCAGGGAGCCACTCTCCCCAGCTCTCTGCATGTTCATCTGCCCAGAAGCTCTGTGAACTCTGTCTTTCTGGATTGTTATGGAGGCTTCATTACATCAGCATGATTGACTAAGTCATTGGCCATTGATGAATTCAACCTCCAGCCCCTCTCCCCTCCCCAGAGGTCAGGGGATGGGAACTGAAAATTCCAACCCTCTAATCACATGGTTGATTCTCCTGGCAACCAGCCCTCCATCCTCAGGCACTTTCCAAAAGTCACCTCTTTAATATAACAAAAGACACCTTTCTGTTCTCTTCACTTAGGAAATTCCAAGGGTTTTAAAAACTTTGTGCCAGGAAGGGGTAAGACCAAATATATATTTCTTGTTATAAATCACAGTATCACAGTTGGCTAAGGTTCTTCTGGAGTAAATCAGCCTCACTAGCTTAAGCAACAAAAGACAGTTTAGTGGAAGGATCCTGGGGTGTGTCATGGAATTCCAGGGTAAGAAGGAGTAAGAAGCAAGGAATTGTGGGGAACCACAGCAGCTGGCGCTTAGGGGCTTGCTTTTCAGACTACACATTAACAAGACTCCATCTTTATCTCTCACCTTCACTCTTTGCTGTGTGTGTCCATGTGCAGGCTTTCCCTCCTTCCCAGACAACATGACTGAAAATAGACTCAGCAGGCAGCTTCAAGTACATGTCACCGTTCAGCCATTTTGAAAGAGAAGGCATGTATGCGCTCTTTCTCTGTCTCTCTCTCTCTCCCTCTCTCTCTCTCTCTCTCTCTCTCTCTCTCTTCACCAAATTGCAAATCCTGGGAAGGAACTGACTGATCCACTTGGATCATGTGTTTACTCCTGGACCAGTCAGCTGTGGCCAGGGATGGTGCTATAAACACAAACGTAACCCACTCTAACCACCCCCGGTGTAACCTGCACATGAGGGGTGTGAATGTTCCCAGAGAGGGGCTGCCTAAACAGTCCTGTAGTAGTTTTCATCCAAATGAGCATATAAACAAGGACAAATGTAGCTTATAGGAAAGACCAAGCCCACAATGGGCTCCCAACAACGACAGCAGCATCAACCTATGATCAAACTGCAAAAAGAATAAAGAAAAGATAGGCTGTAAAATATCAACAAATGTCAAGGAGAAAGTAGAACTAAGAATTCCAAGTTCATCATTCTGGAGAATCTCTTCAAATAGAAAGGATGGGATGGACAAGCCTAAGACGGCACTCATTGCCTTCTGTCTCACCGCAATAAATAAACAGAACACCCACAAAACTGTAAATGTTATATTTGGTGTTTGTTCAAACCCCATGCTCTTGTACATCATTATGTGGCCTCATCATAAATCCAAGGTCAGTCTTAAGTTCAAAAGGTCTGTTTTAGTTCATGAACTCACTTGATAGCACATATGAGGGAAAAAATTATGGGTTATCTTGTCCATAAGCTCATTACAAGTTCCCGGTAATAAGACCTAACTGCCAAAGAGCATTGAACATACGCTTTAAAAAAGAGGAGGTTGTGGTGTGTGTGTGAGTGTGTGTGTGTGTGTGTGTGTGTGTGTGTGTGAATAACATTTGGGAAGTATAGAAAAGCACAAAGAGGAAAGTAGAAGTTTAGCCATGATTTCCCAAGGCAGCGCCAACTTCTATGAATGTTTTGGTGGATCCCCTTCCAGCCATTTATGCTCATGTGCATGAGGTCCTCTGCTTTCAGTACAGTGTTCTTTTCTCTACTGTGCAGTTGAAGCCAGTGCCACCCCACGTCTGGTCTGCAGTCTGGCAGCACCACCATGCCCCGGAATCTTGCCAGAGATCATCTCTCTTCTTGGCCCTACTCCAGACCTACAGAATTCAATCTCTCAGGCTGGGGACCAGGCATCTGTGTTCCCACAAGCCCTCTGGGTGACTCAGATGCACAGGAAAGCTTGAGAAATGCTGGTCTGTACCTTTGCTACTCAAAATGTGCTCTGTGGACCGTTCCTGGACTAGGACAAGAGTAATACAAAACTGGAGAGGGAGCACCTGGGAATGTTTATGTTAATTCGATATGGCTGTGACATCCAAGCATGAAAGTTTTATTTTATTTTATACAACCAGTCCACAGGACTCCTTAAAAAATGGAGAAAGGGAAGTTCATGATTGGTGCCTGTAGGGAAAGGCAGGAATTGTCAATGAGGCTATATTTTTTTATTTGAAAACAATACCCAAAATCACCAACAAAGAAGAACTGGTCTTTGGCAGCAGATAGTTTGAGAAGCACTGGTCTACTCCATCTGTGTGTGTGTGTTTCTTTCTTTCTTTCTTTCTTAACATTTATTTATTTATTTTGAGAGAGAGAGAGAGAGAGAGTGAGCAGGGGAAGGCCAGAGAGAGAGGGAGAGAGAGAGAATCCAAAGCAAGCTCCACACTGTCAGCACAGAGCCCAAAAAGCAGGGCTCGATCTCACCATGAGATCGTGACCTGAGCCTAAATCAAGAGTCAGACGCTTAACCAACTGAGCCACCCCGGCACCCCCATCTGTGTTTCTTTTTAGACAAAACTTTTGTTCCAAGGATGACTCTGCCACAACTGGCAGCCAGTTGCAAGGGTGGCTTCTAAAATGAGTGCCTGCTCGTTTTCCTGGAAGTGGGAAAATTCGAACTTGGTGTGGAGGGTGAAGCAGGAGTAGACTTCGGCCTTTCATTAGGAACAAAGGAAGCCACTGTAGGATTTTAAAGCAGAGAAACGGCTTGATCAGACTTGTTCTTTGAAATAAGTGAGCAGGACTGGGCACCGGAAAGTGAGTTGGGAGGTGGTTGCCGTTGCCTGGTCAAAAGTTGATGGCAGTTTAGGGTGGTGTTGGTGGGGACAAAGAAAAGTCAACAGATTCAAGAGATATTGTTGAAAGTGAAACTTGAATACAGGTGTCAGGAGATGTGGGAGAGGATTAGCTCATTCCGTGGTTTGCCTTTCCTTCCTATATGCCTTAATACTGATGGTTTTTCAAGATAATCAGGTTTCTGTGCTATTTATTTAAATAAATGATAGGTAAGTGGTTGGATAGCTTCTATTTGCTTTTATCACACAGTCTGCTTGCTGTCAGCTCTGCACATTACTTTGACTTTACCTGAATACCAAGAGAACATGTTTCCAGTCTTAATTTACTATAGAAAGTCTGGTTATTGGCCCTTTTTAAACATCCTACACCTTACAACCTGGAAACACAATTTTAATTATATTTCCAAAACAACAAAAAACCAATCCGAATACTGAATAGACTTTTCTTTTAAATGCTTATTTATTTTTAGGAGAGAGCGAGAGACAGAGAGATAGCAGGGGTAGGGCGTAGAGAGAGGGAGGCACAGAATCTGAGGCAGGCTCCAGACTCTGAGCTGCCAGCACAGAGCCTGACATGGGCCTCAAACTCACGAACCGTGCAATCCTGACCTGAGGCGAAGTCAGGCGCTTCACTGAGCCACCCAGGTGCCTCTGAATACTTTATTGAAAATGTAATTTTGCCAGAAATATGCAGGTATAAAACCAATTAATTAAAATGTTAATATTGTTTATTACATATGATATGTGTGCTTACATATATGACTGCTAGTATCTGGTAGTTAAATCCAGTTTGTATGTATTCAGTGAACAACTCAGTGCTTAGCATGGTTCATGCAGTGATTCCCGAACTCTAGACTTAGTTGACCAGTAATATTTCTTATAATATAGGGTTGCCTACTTTTTATCTTATCAAGTAAGAACCTAAAACCAAATAAAGAATTTTTGTATCTACTTTATCATCATCAATTCAAAAACTTTAAAAACAATATCAAAGTGTGGGAAGTAGTCAAGAAATGTTTCTCTATTTTCTCCATTACTTTTTTTAAAAAACAACTTTACTGGAGGCCTAATTTACACATAATAAAATGCACCCATCTTAAGTGAGAAAAAAAAAAGTAGGAAGGATAAAATCTTAGAACAGTTGTTAAAACCAACAGATTCAGTTTTTGAAGACTTCATGCATCTCCTTTAGTTTTCTGTTAGTGAAAATGACATTGGGGCTGGTCTACAGGTAGAATTTGGGATCCATGCACCATTCTAGGAGTGGCTGAGAAAGGATAAGTCTTCTCAAAACAGTGTAGGTAGGGAAAGAAAAAAATTTCCCCCTTATCCTTCTAGAACCGTACCTCCCTCCCCTCAGTAAAAGATAACCGGAGAAAAATAAAACCATTTTAATTATATAGCACACACAGGAACCCCACAAAGATATGAGGCTCAGAGGCAGCCAGATATTTGATGCTTATATACCCTTCTGAGTTAAGGAAAGGGCTAGGTGTCAGGGGCTGCAAAGGCAAGCGGGTGAAGGTAAGAGGGGGAAATGTTAGGTCAACAAAGGCTGCCTGGCGGGGAAGACCAGTTCTCTTTATTGAAAAAGTGATCTTTGGTCACAGCAGCCTTCCTGGCATAGGCCCCTTTTCTAATGTAAATCTCCCTTACAAAAGGGTTACTCCTGCTCTTTTTTTTTAAATTGTTTTTAATGTTTATTTAAAAATTTTTTTAATGTTTATTCATTATTGAGAGAAAGAGAGAAACTGAGCATGAACAGGGGAGGGGCAGAGAGAGGGGAAGACACAGAATCTGAAGCAGGCTCCAGGCTCTGAGCTGTCAGCACAGAGCCCGACACGGGGCTCAAACTCACCAACCGTGAGATCATGACCTGAGCCGAAGTCGGCCGCCCAACCGACTGAGCCACCCAGGTGCCCCTTTAATGTTTATTTTATTTTTGAGAGAGAGAGACAGACAGAGGTAGAGGCAGAGGCAGAGGCAGAGGCAGAGGCAAGGGAGAGGCAGAGGTAGACAGAGCATGAGCGGGGGAGGGGCAGAGGGGGAAGCCGACAAAATCTGAAGCAGGCCCCAGAGCTGTCAAACCCTTAACCGACTGAACCACCCAGGCGACCCGAGGGTTACTCCTGCTCTTTTCAGAGCTTCTCCTGTGTTGCAGTTTCTCAAAAATAATCAGCTCAAAATAAGCATGCCAACAAGGAATATTTGGGGTAGTATGCTGTACTATTCTCCAACAGAGAAAATGCAGTGCTGGCCTTGAGGAGCCCTTCCTAGGGGCCCAGGAATGAAAGGTGAGGTCCCCAGCTAAGGCCTGATGATAGCTATGAGCTGGGGAGGGAATCACTCCTTTGTATGCATTTATTTATTTATTACCTCTTACCTGTCCACTTTATCCTTTTTTAACCTGTTTAGCCTATCAGCTGATCACCGTGGTGATTGCAGCAGCAGGAGGCGGGCTTCTCCTTATTCTAGGCATTGCGCTGATTGTTACCTGCTGCCGGTGAGTGATGGGGGTTCACATTCTATTTCTCTTTGCCTCTGCTAAGCACAGGTCAGTTTTTACTCTGTTAAAGAATGGTTGGGGTAGTTCGCAGTATTAAATCATAATGTATGACTGAACCATTAAAAAAAGGAGAAAGGGAAATTCCTGATAGGTAGTGCCATTGAACAAAGAAAAGGATACCACATGGGACTTTATTTCCTTTACTAAAAGAGAATACCCAAAAGCACAAGCAACAAAAAAGTGATAGATTGGACTTCATCAAACGTAAAAACTTCTGTGCTTCAAAGAACATTATCAAGAAAATGAAAACACAGCCCACTGAACAGGAGAAAGTGTGTGAAAGTCCTATGTCTAATAAGGGACTGTATCTAGAATATATTAAGAATTCTACCACTCAATAATAAAGATGCAACCTAATTTAAAAATGGGCAAAGAACTCGAATAGACATTTCGCCAAAGGGGATAAACATATGGCCAGGAGGCACATGAAAGAATGCTCAGTATCATTAGCCATTAGGGAAATGCAAATGAAATTGCCATTAGAGACCACCTCGCACCCACTAAAATGGCTATTTAAAAAAAAAAAAAAAGAAAGAAAATAGCAAATGTTGGTGAGGATGTGGAGAGATTAGAATGCTCACACTCTGCTGGTGGAAACACAAAATGGTGCAGCGGCTTTGAAAAAGTCTGGCAGTTCCTCAGAAAGTGAAACATAGTGTTGCCATTTGACCCAGCACCTCTGCTCTGAGGTAGCTATGGAGAGAACTGAATATGTGTGTCTACACATGTCTACACAGAAACATGTACATGAGTGTTCATAGCAGCATTATTCATAGGAGCCAAAAGGTGAAAATAACCCCAATATCTACCAACTGATGAATAGATAGACAAGATGGGATATATCCACACAATGGAATATTATTCAACCATCAAAAGGAGCATAGTACTGACACAAGCTATAAAGTTTATGAACTTTGAAAATATTATACTAAGTGAAAGAAGTCAGTCACAAAAGACCACCTACTATATGATTCCATTTATATGAAATGTTCAAAATAGGCAAATCTAATAGAGGTCGAAAGTAGATTAATGGTTGTCTAGGGCTGGGGTGGAGGGGGAGTGGGGACTGAGGAGTAATGGCCAAGGAGTAAGGGGTTTCTTTTTGGGGTGATGGAAGTGTAAAATTGATTGTGATGATGGTTGCACAAGTCTGAATATACTACAACCACTGGTGTGTACACTTTGGGCACATTTAGAAGCAAAGATGAAGAGGGTTACCTGAGATAATTTAGCAGTAAACAATTTGTAGCAGGCACATGGGGTGAGCAGGTGCTCAGCACGAGGCTTGGCTCTGGGCCTCCTGGAAGCCAGTGTGATTGAGTTTCTACTGGAAAAGGAAGAGAAAGGAAGGAGTTGGATTCTCAGTGATTATCTATTCAGATAAGGGAAAATTATGACCTTTGATTTAGATGATTATAAATGGCAGGAATTTCTCTGACGCAACAGAAGGATGGCACTTCCCAAAATAGCAAGTTATCTTTTCGACCGTTGGCATGAATGACATTTTAAGATATCCTTCACCTCTAGGAAGGCTGCAGAGAGCAGTGTACCCTAACTGCCCATTCGGGAACATGGTCCTTTGCCTGTCATTTACAAAGTTACCACCAAATCATCAAAGACAAACTATGAGTGGAAATAAAATCCTGGGTATGAGACTAGAAGCTAGAGGGATTAAACCTCAAGGAGACGTAAGTCTCATATTTGCTGAGGGTGCAGTACCAGGTAGTATAACCGCCTGGAGAAGCAGCCTGTGACCATGGGCGGCAAAAGGAAGGTGACTGTGAATTAGTAAGTCATTGTTTGAAACCGGACGCCCTGCCCTCCAGGGAGTAACACAGTGGCAGGTCTGTTCTTAACGTGCAAGGAAAGACAACGCCTAAGCCACATGCTGGACATTTGGTTTTATGACCCTGAGTCATTTCATGCCTTCCCAGAAAGTTTATTTATAGGAAAGTGAGGTAAAAAGGAAGAAACTTCAGAATATCTTACCCAGGGCAAATGTAACTAAAAATGTCTGATCCTACCTAGGCCCATTCGATAAGTGAATCACACATATTTCTTGTTTTGTTTTTTTTTAACGTTTATTTATTTTGAGAGAAAGAGAGAAGGGGAGGGGCAGAGAGAGAGGGAGAGAAGATCCCAAGCAGGTCCTGTACTGTCAGCACAGAGCCTGATGCAGGGGTTGATCCCATGAACTGTGAGATCATGACCTGAGCCGAAACCAAGAGTCTGACACTTAAGCAACTGAGCCACCCAGGCACCCCAAATCACACATATTTCAACCATTTCTAGCTAGTGAACCCTCACAGGTAGGGAACTTATCCTGGGCTTTCCCTAACCTGCTGAAAGGAGAATATGTGTGGGAACTATAAACAGGTGGGCATTTTTACAGGTGAAATATCCTGTTTTTATGGTCTGTGAAGTAGCCTCATGTGGTAAAAGGGCACTGGCTGGTGAAGCGGGAGGCCTGAACTCTAGTCCCACTTTGCTAGTAGCAAAATGTGACCTGCGGCACAAGTCTCATCTCTTTGCAAAGCCAGAACCGTCTCATCCCCAGAGCTCCTCTTTTTAGTAAATCTTGGTGTGATCTAGAAGCTTCCATGTACATTCTTGTGCTCAGGCAGGTTTGGAACCACTGGACTGAAGAATCCTAAAGGCCCTTTGGTGCCAGCATTCTGGGAATTTATGACCCTGATTTCCCTGGCTCCACCGTGAGGCAGCAACCTCTGTCCCCAGAAGAGACTGTCTGCCTCACTACAGCTGTGTTTGTCCTCCCTGTCCCTGGTAACCTGTCCCTTTGAGTTGGAAGACTTTTTTGTTTTGCATTTTTTTTTTTGCATCTAATTGCATTTTCACTTGTTTTAGGCAAACACTAAAAATAATAATAATGCCATTTTTCAGTGGACATCTACAGAAGAATATAATGGTAGCTTTCAGTCTAATTTACCTTCTAAAATAATAGAACGTGTTTCACAGATATCATTTCTTTACATAACTTATTCATTTAAATTTCCAAATGTTTTTCACTCCACAGAAAGAGTAAAAATGACATAAGCAAACTCATCTTCAAAAGTGGGGATTTCCAAATGTCTCCCTATGCTGAGTACCCCAAGAACCCTCGCTCACAAGACTGGGGCCGAGAAGCTATTGAAATGCATGAGAATGGAAGTACCAAAAACCTCCTCCAGATGACGGATGTGTATTACTCGGTGCGTATCCCTTTGCCTGGTGCAGCTCAGGCTCCAGTTCCCTCTGACGATTCCCTCTGGACTGTGTTTGGTGGTAAAGACGCTCCAGTCAGTTGAGGGTTAAAGAGAACGGTGGCATGAGCCTCTTATTTACATAATTTAATATTCAGTTTACTTACGATCTATTTGCATGGTGTCTATTAGTCTTGACATCAAGATATAAAGGATATTTCCACAGAACACATTACCTTCATGGGGTTGTAGCAGTAACCCTTCTTGTTACGGAATTTGCTTTTAAGTTATAAGATTGGAAACTGAGAGAAAATTCCGTGACGTTTAGCCTGTGGCCCTGGCACATGCTTTACCTCCTGTGGTTTGGGTAGTTAAAACTGGGGGATTAGAAACAGGTATAAGGAGAACAGTTCAATGTCATCCTCAACAAGCACTTCTCAGAGGTTTAGGAGAGTATTCACTCCGTAGGTCTTCAATAATTGACTGCACCCAGCCCTGGACTGCATCGTTTGGAAAGATGGTAGACTACCTTGAACCCTTGCTCCTTCTGTCCCGTATTGAATAACCCCTGTCTTATTCCCATGTGCTGCCTGGTTCATTTCACCATCGCGCTGCCTCAGCCCTCCAGCAAACACAACCCTGAGCTGAAAAGTAAACAGACATAGGTGACCTCTCATCCCACGTAGACCCGTTTGAGGTAGCAATAAACATGAGACCTTGCCCTGTGGGAACTTAATAGCACTAGGCAATCCTGTGACAGAAGTCACAACACCTCTGGTTACTATGGGGACTAACCGTGAGGGTTCAGACTTTGGACGGGAGGGGTTCACGCTAAGGATGCTGTTGTTAACAGTGGACCCTTTGAAGAACTGGAAACTGGAGGAAGAACAAGGGGAATAAGGGGAAAAATCAACACAGACACAAACAGCGCTAGTTGAAATGTTCCCACTGATGTTTCTGCATAAGTGCTTTGCTTCCTTCTCAGTCTGGGAACTCCTTTTACTCTAATAACTGCAGCCATGTATCTGCAGATATCTGCTAACCAAGCAGGGGGCTTACCCAAGTGTGCCCGCACACTTGCACATTTTACTAGGGACTCTTCACCCCAGCATGGTGAGATCACATAGGGACAGACAGACCCGTGGTGTCGTAGGACCAACTCCTCTTCGTTTCCATGGAGTTAGCTAAAGAGTTGCCTTAAATAGATATCATCAGGAACTTAGACCAGCCCCATCTGCACATCGGAAATAGGCTGAGCAGTCTGTAGAAGCAGGGCCTACGCTTATGGCGTGAAGCAGCTTGTCACCTGAGAAGGCTGTCCCTCACAGTGGTCTCAGGTGTACTTTGGGCACCCCAAGGATTCACGTTCATTATATGCCGTATCCAGTGTTTTCTTTCTGCCAGGCAAGCATTTTCTCCTGGTGGTCCTCAGTGAGGGCCTCTTCAAAGTAGCCATGTCATTCCTTGGGGGCTTCTTTTGCACATCAGCTAGGTAGTCATGATGCTCTCAGCTAGGATCTGGTCAGAGATACCTGAGAATCACTGTTGGCCTCCCGCTCTGAGGTCCTCACTCCACCTTTGACAGCTGGTCCTATGACCTTGCAAAAGTCAACTCCCCATTCATGGCAGAGACAGTAGTGTTCTGCTAAATGCCAGGGAGGATTTAAAGCCATTGTGGTCCACAGAGACAGACACACCTGGTAATAATCAGGTAATAATCTTGATAATTAGCCCAGGTCTTTTCCTATGTTGGTCTAAAATCGCTGGGCTCCCCTTGATAGTTTTTTTAATCTCCTTTTAAAATATAGGCAGGGGCACCTGGGTGGCACAGTCAGCTAAGTGTCCAACTCTCGATCTCAGCTCAGGTCTTGATCTCAGGGTTATGAGTTCAAGCCTGCACTGAGTTCCATGCTGGGCATAAAGCCTACTAAGAAAAGAAAGAGGAGAGGAGAGGAGGGGAGGGGAGGGGAGGGGATGGGAGGGGAGGGGAGGAGAAGGGAAAGAAGGAAGAAAAGAAAGAAAGAAAGAAAGAAAAAAGGAAGAAAAGAAAGGAAAGGGAGGGAGGGAAGGAAGGAAGGAAGAAAGAAAGAGAGGGAGGAAGGAAGGAAGGGAGAGAGAGAAAGAGAGAGAGAAAGAAAGAGAAAGAGGAGGGAGGGAGGGAGGAAAAGAGAGAGAGGAAGGAAGGAAAGGGAGGGAGGAAGGAGAGAAAGAAAAGAAAGCAAGAAAGAAAAGAAAGAAAAAATGAAATTAGGCAAAAGTATCCCGGGGTTCACGAAAGGAGGGTCTGGAAGGTTCTGACTTCTGGGTCGAGCCCTGCTCTGCTGTGTTTAGCTGCCTCCATCGTAGGTTTGTTAAAACATAGCATTATTCTTAAAAATACAAAACCACACACACATTAAATTAGATCCATGAATAATAAATTGACTTTTCTCCTTTTCTTTCTGACTACCAGCCCACAGGTGTAAGGAATCCTGAACTTGAACGAAATGGACTCTACCCGGCCTACACTGGACTGCCGGGGTCACGGCACTCGTGCATCTTCCCTGGACAGTATAACCCATCTTTCATCAGTGATGAGAGCAGGAGAAGAGACTATTTCTAAGTGCGGAAGAGAGAGGGAGGGCCCACTGCTCTGAGCAACTTGTGGGATCTCGGCTGCTCAGAGTACTGTACCAGGGGGGCCCGCGAATACTGGCTGCTCCCAGGACTCGCGGAGCCACATGTGAATGGCAAGCAGGAAGCGGGACAGGCGTGAGGGGCGTAACCACAGTGGAAGGAGACAGATGGATGCGGGGACGTGGAACTGAGGGCTGCTTGTTAGGCACCTGCACTGTTACTGTGAACGTGAACGTGGGCCGGTACCAGGAGTCTCTCAGTTCAGCAGCCACCACCGGCCGAGGGCTGACTGTTAGCCAGGCACATGGTCAGGCACCTTCACCAGGACCTAGTCTTTCCTCAGTTTGCACTTTAGTAAATTGGATAGGGAGGTCTCCTTTCGGATTTGTTTCAAGACTGTTCCAGAAAGAAGGCCTCTCTTCCTCAGACACTTCCATAAGCCTCAGTTGGGTGGTGGTTAATTTACGGCAGAGCACTGGCTCTTTTGTTGTGTTCCTGCCCAGTATCTACATGCTCAACAACAGATGACGATGATAAACATACCGCTAAGGTTTGGAGATGCTGTAGGGGAACATACAGTATTTTCGTGGGCTTCTAGGTCTCCTGCAGTTTCCAAGCCCACCCTCAAAATGAGGAATTGAAATTTATGAGGCACAGCACACACTCCACTTTGTTTTTTAATCAAGGTGACACGTTTATTTAGGAGTATTTTTTCCCTCTGCAGTTACATCCCACTTTTTCAAATAAGTCTGGATCCGGGCAAAACAAGCTCCACGTGGTTTTCAACAGAGGCGCCCCCTGCCTGTGGTGAGGCCCAGCAGGTAGCAGTGGGCACAGGCGCTGGGCGAGGGCCCTGGTGGGGGACTCTCAGAGCTGGAGGCGGTGGGGTGCTTCTCGTCCCTGAGCGCCTCACCCCCCACCTTTGAGGCCCAAGTACTATGTGTATGCAGTAGAAATGGAGAGCAGAATGCAGATTGGGTCTGAGGGGCATTCCACCACTAATGGAAAAGCAGCCTGATGGAGTCCCCGCAGCTGAATGTGGTGAAAGGAGCAGGCTGATGGGGCACGTTCAGTTTCCTGAAACCCAGTGCTTTGGGAAGCCATGTGGGTTCCTGAGGAAGCCTAGGGAGCTGGGATAGAGCCACACGTCCCGTCTGTGAGTCTGCTTCCTTACTAGTGCAGCCTTCTTTGATTGTATCCCAGATCTTGTCCCCTGACTCAGTGCGAACTTTCACCCAACTGCTCAAAGCTGTTTATTCACTGAATAACTTATTTTCACTCATGCAGTAATTTGTACCTCTTTATACCGCTGCATGGTTCCCTCCAGAAACATCATTTAAGTCGGCATTGGAGAGCTAAAGACTTGTGGCCAGTTAAGGAGTTGAGAGTTTGCCTTTGGGAAGGAAATTCCACCTGTCTTATTTATTATGCCTGCGAGATGGGTCCTGGGAGAAGGGGGCATACCCCGTACTCAGCGTCTTTAAGTGCTGCTTGGGGAACTGCAGTTGTTCTCATCATCTGCTTTTGAAACATCCTGTTTTGGGATGAGAACACAGTGGCAAAAGAATTGTTCCCATCCTGAAGCTTGGAGCTCCGTGGCACCTGCATTCATGGAAGCGGTGTAGCCTTCGGGGACAGTTAAGTCTTGGGTGTGGTTGTTTTCTCAGAGTTCTCTTTTTAGAATGTATCTCATCCTTATTCTTATGTAATCCTCGTCCTAACAGTCTTAAGTGTCAACTCCTGTGTCCCGGGGTCTCCACGAGCCACCAATACCCTGCTGCAGCAGGAACACAAAGCAGGTGTGATGCTTCTTAGTCGTTAAATTGCACTCATCTCCCGAGATACGCAAAGAATTCTGTTTTTGTCAGTGGATGCCGACTTAAAATTTCAGAGCATCACCTTTCAGAATCCTTGGGTCTTGGATCTCTCTGGGGAAGCAAACAGCCCTTTGTGCCTCCTAGTCTTGCATCTAACTGGAGAGCTCTGAGCCCCTGCACTCCGGCTCACCATAGCCGACAGGCTCGGCTGTCTCGCGAGTAGCCTAGCTTCCTGGCTCTTGATATTGATCCTTGCTCCTCCCAGGGACCCAGAGCCATGGCGGGGAGCTATTCCCAGGCTTACTCAGCTAAGGGTGTTGGATGACATCACAGCTGACAAATCATCTCCTGTGTCAGGACTAGAAGCTAGAAGTTACATAAAATGAAGTGTTCTGTCTCAAAAGCATTCTTGGGAAGAATCCCAAAGTCCAGAAAACAGTGTCCTGTGAGTTCCAAGAATGCTTTCCTGTGAGTACGTTTTGTGCACATGAAATGGATTAAGAATATTGTTTTTCATTTACTGTGAAAAAAGGAGGACCCGTACAATGTTAAGTTCATATGTATCTCATTTCTAGGAGGCTGTGGGGTTGGAGAAGGTGTATCTCAAAAGCATGAGGGTCTAAGAAGGTATGCAAACAGCATGATTGTTATCCGGTGCCAGCTGCCACCCTGAGTGAGGAAGGGAGAGGCTGGCTTTGCCCCAGCCTGGGGTTAATACCTCCTAAAGGACCTGCCTGGGCCTAGGGCAAACAACCAATAGGACAGCAGCAGCTGCTGGATTGAAGGGACAGGGCTGGGGGCACCCCTGGCAAGCAGAAGCTCTCAGCTCCCGTATAGGTGCTCGGTATCAGCCCCTGTACCTGGAATGTGTGATCCGTGCTCATAGAAATACCATGGTCCTGCCTCCCTGGGGCCCCACAGCTAGGGGAAGGTGGAAGGGAAAAGTGACACTTAACTGCTCTTGAGAGGCTTAAACTTCTGCAGGGAGAGCTGACTGAATAGAAACCATGCGTCCTGTAGCAAGCGGAAGCACTTTGCTGGGACTCTCAGAGCAGGGTGGGACTCACCTGCCAGCCACCTGGCAACTGTGGGTTTTGTTTAAACTCCAGGGGCTCTTATTTCTCCTGTCTTTTCCTCTCTGCCCCATGAGTCAGCCCAGGACACTGGAGACAACTTACGAAGTCTACCTGTCACAGCCAGAATCTCTGGTGTTCCCACTATGGCCAGGCTCTGTGCAACGTCCCTGGCCTCACTCACCACACCCTTGTGAAGTATGCATGAGAGTGTCCGTTTCTTGTACCTGTGAACTTCCGGAGGGAAAAATATCTTGCCTTGGAGAGCCAGGATTCAAACCCTTCTCCCTGCCTTGCCATCATGGTGAATGCCTCGCCGTCTAAATGTACCTTAAATGTCAAAGAGGGCATGAGAGACTGGGCTTAAAATATACTTAAGAAAAAATAAATAACCTTAATATTATTAAGCATTAACTAAACTAATGAGATGAAATGCAAAAAAAAAAAAAAAGTTGAATCCTTTTGGAAAAAGTCCTTTCGGGTTTGTTATTGCATATATTTCTTGGACACTTGAGGTCATCATTAATAACGACTGGCTTGTGCTTAGCAAGAAGCATACTGGTGCGTGGCTTTGAGTGTAGGAAGGGTAAGGCGATGACCCAGTTTTCTGACAAACACAGCCAGACTTAGATGTCCATCTCAGGGCTGTTTGGCCTTGTTCCCATGGTAAGGCTATGGCTCCCACATACTGGAAGCACATTTTTGTGAACGTTATCAGAAATTGGGAACATATTCAGTTGAATGTCTTAAATGCTGACAAATCTTCCTTCTTTGACGAAATTTTATTTTCAGAAGCAGCTAAGTCATTTAGAGCCAAAATTGTTGAATGGGTAGTGTAATCAAGCTGGCTGATAGCATTTGAAATTATAAACAAAGATGTGAGTATTAAGCTCTTCAAGAGGTAATTCTTAAGAAGTTGGCCCAAACAGAAGGGCAGCATCTTTGCAAGACAAGGCAGGATGGCTGCCAGAGAAAATGTTTTTGAAGGACGATATTTTTCAGATGTGAAAGTTCCCAGAGCAGGCACATTAGGGTCATCCCTCACACGTGGCTTTGTGGGGCCTCCATGAAGCCATCTTGCCCACTGGCGAAGTGCCCAGGTGCGCGGTAACTCTGGGAACTTTGCCTGAAGAAGCCAAAGCTGAGCATTCTAGTTGCTCCTGGCTTAGGTCAGCCCAGTGTACCCCAAAGTAGGGTTGAAACCCATAGCTCTAAGATACTTACACTGATTTCAAAGCAAGAGTACTTCTTTGGAGACAGAAAGAATACAAAGTTCAGTATTTTCTATCTTTCAAACTGCCCTTAATATCAAAGATATTTTTCTATGTGAAGACTTGTGTGGAGTTAAAAGGGACCTGTCCTTTCCTCCTTCTTGACAAAGCATCATTCTGAGGCTCTCATGTGCATTTTTGGAAGAGAGCTACGGTTTTGTAGAATTGTCTTTTGAGTGTGTGTTCTGTTTTTCTTTTTTTTTTTTCTTAAATCCAGAGAAGGAAACTGGTTAAAATACTAGAAACATCAGAGTATTAAATGTCAGTGAATTTGTTGTGCTAAAATATCTTTTCAATAGTGTTATAATCCATCCTAGTTGGTGTCAACCGCTCACAGAAAAGCCTGTGAAACCAAAGGGGACAATTAAGGTTTACAAAGAGACAGGTCTTAGACCAGCTTTGTCCCCTCTGCATTTTTCAAGAGGCTTTCAAAGGATCTGCATATTAAATTCTGGTTTTATATGTATTTTTGGACATGCACTGCAGGTGCAGAGTTCTTGTGTAGGAAGGAGAGGACTGGACAGAAGTGGGATGGAACCAGGTTTACCTGGGAAACTAACACAGATTTCTGTATTACCTTGGCCTGTTTCTTTAAAAAAAAAAAAAATGTCTTTCATCCTGGGTTGCTGTGAGTTTTGTTACTGTTTGTGTCGCTGGATTTATGGTTAAATGAAGCACGTAGCTGGGATATGAACTTCTTGAGTTTTCACATTGTCCCGAGTTTCTTTTTGCAAACCTTTAAACCTTAGCCCCTGGTTGATTGTGTTAAAACCATTATGAGAATGTTATTTAAAGTTGTATTATAATTGCAACCTCCACTAATTATTCAGTACTGTAGCAGCAAAGTATTATTTGTAAGAATTTGGTTATTTTTATACTTATACCTACTTTAAGTCTGGCGTTCTAGTCAGTAAATGATGCAATAAAATGAATATCATTTTCCTTGTGTGTTTTTCTCATACTAACAAGCTAATTAGACCAGAGTACAGCAAGTTACCCTTCACAAGTTAACAGTGGGACTGTGCAGTGAACTCTTGCATGGCAAATCTAGGGATTGAGTCATTTCTGTATCCTCAATGCCCAGCACAGTGAGGAAAGACACTTTTGATGATGGGTGGATGGACAGTCACACTGACCTAAATGATAAAAAGCCTAATTCAGGTATAACACCTGCTTTTGTTTACCTTACTTTTCTTTCTGTGGATTGGAGAGTTTAGGTAACCAATTCAGATGTTAAACATTTCCTCCTGAATGGCCCCCTCCACCACCCCAGGCCAACTCTTCCCATCTTGGAGGGGGAAGGGCTATAAGCATATCTGTGCTCTGTGGCAGGGAGAATTCGTGGAACTTGAAGAGATGGGCCATGAGCCTGAGCCTTTCCCTTACACTGGCCAGTGAATGTGGCTGCCTGGCTAGATGTTATGTTCATTAATTATTTGCTTCCTTCAGTACCTTTCATGGCAGGGATGGATGAACCTCCTGGATGCTTTATGACAGAAACGTTGGGCACTAGGAGAGGCTAATAATGGCAGCTTGGTGCATGATGGTGAACTTCGGGCAGACTAGATCAGGGTTGCAGTCCCTCAAACATCTCAGAATGGAGATGACCAGCAGCACTCTCCTGTCCTGACCCGGCTCCCCCCAACTCCGCTTTCCCAGGCCACCCCAACCGAGATCTTCACAGGAGCCCAGGACTGACCCCTCTCTTTTTCCTACCCAGCTCAGCCAGACGTGATAAACATCACGGCGTTTTCAGACCCACTCACCCCTGGTATCTGTTTGGGACCTAAAACGGGTCCAATGCTGTCCACTGACAAACTGGCCGGAGAGCTTGCCCTTCTTGTGCATCTGACCCGGGAATGTTGTGCCTCCACCTCAGGCATCGATTCACCAGTAAGTAAAGACCTAAAAAATATCTGTAAAAGGACTTCACCAATGTACACGGAGTTGTTCCAGTTGCTTGGGAAGTGACGAAAGGTAAGGGGCATAATCTATAGATTAGATAGGCCAGAGTCCTTCTGTACAGGGTACTAGATGGCCAAGATATCTCTGACATCCCCAGAACTGGGTTGTGGCATCATGCAACCATCTCACGCAGCAAGCATGAACTCCAGAAAGAAGAGAGATGCCAGGAATAAAGACACTTGTTGATTTTTATTGCCCTCATAAAAACTTAAAGTAGCATCAGAAGGCCTGGGCTCTGACCACTGGTAGACATTCTCTAAATGTCATGGCTGTTTGTCCCAGACCATGATGTCAGACCGAAGTTGATTCATTAGTAACTGGTCCCAAAGACTTTGGACTTGCTGTCAAAGTATTGACAATTCCCTTCCCCGTCCCTCCACCTGCTCCCCATATCATGAAGGGATTAATGATTGCAAAATTGTAAACTCTAGGGGTGGGAATGGAGCCTGTCCTATTGAATATTATAAGTTCAGTGCCTGGCACCTACCAAGCATTTGCTAAAACACAATGAGTGAATAAGTGGAAGTTGAAACTTTGCAACAGGAGAAATACACTGAAGTTGGAGGTCCTGGAGACTTAGTCGCTCCAGTAGCTGCAGGCTGGAGGCTCCATGATAGCGAGTATGCACACGGCTATGACACACAATGAACAGGAACACTTAGCAAAGATCTCTTGTAGCAAAGCCCAAGCAGGGCTTTAAAGATGCGCCAGGAAGCCCTTTGCCTGGTGGATTGTGGAACAATGGTACGATGAAATACTACTCAGCAAAGAAAAGGAACAAACTATCGCAGCAGGCAGCACCCCTTGCGTGAGTCTCACAACCATTGTGCTAAGTGAAAAGAGCCAGACATAAAAGCCTTCATACTGTATAATTCCATCTATATTACATTCCAGAAAAGACAAAACTGTGGGGACAGGAAAACAGATGAGTGGTTGCTTGGAGGTAGGGAGGGGCATTTCTGCTGTTCTCTAAACATTTCCAGCTTTCCTCCTTCCAGGCACATGGTAGGATGCACTTCCCGCCTCTTTTGAAATAGAGCCATGTGACTTGGTTTGACCAAAGAAATGTGAGTGGAAGTGAAATGTAACACTTCTGGGAAGACCCTTTAAGAGCCAGTGTGTAAGGTTCACTCCTCTTGTCTCAGCAGTCATGGAAATACATGTTGAAGTGCAGCCACTACTGTTGGCCTGGGACCCTGGCTCATCGGGCTTAGAGATATCCTTTTGCTTTGTTACGTACTGAGATTTAGGAGTCATTTACTGCAGCATTACCTGGTCCGTCCTGACCAGCACAGCGCTCTAAAATTAACACCAGTGACTGATGTTTACATGAATTGCTTGGTCACTAGTTCGATGCCATGGAACATTTATGATTATCATTGAAATTGTCCAACTAAGTGATTTTAGGTTTGTGTGATTATTTTTTTGTCTGGTTTTTTAGCAGGTCACATTAGAGACCTTCAATAGTGGCTAATATTTTTTAAGCCTGATGCTTGAAACTTTGTGATATGGATGAGCTTTTGAACCAGAATGACCTAGGTTTGAAACAGTTTATTAGCTGTGAGATCTTGATGAATTTTTTGACTATTCGGATCGTTACTTTCCTCCTCTATGAAATTAGAAATAATGATATCCTAATTCAGAGGTATGTTGAGAGATTAAATGATAGGATGTCTCTAAAGTGTATCTGAATGGGGCGCCTGGGTGGCTCAGTTGGTTGAACCTCTGACTTCAGCTCAGGTCATGATCTCACAGTTCATGAGTTCAAGCCCCATGTTGGGCTCTCAGCTGTCAGTGTAGAACCCACTTCAGATCCTCTGTCCCTCCCGCACTCTCTCTTCTTCCCCTGCTTCAAAAATAAAAACATTTCAAAAAGTTACCAGAAAAATAAAAAGTGTATCTGAACAATAGGATGCATCGTTTACCTCTGGGCCTGGGACGAAGCTGGCATTGAGTAGATGTGTTTCACAGGCTCCACGGTAGGTGTGCTTGAAGCAGCTGTCTTGTTCAGATAAAGCTAGAATATTAGTTCCTCTGCCTTTTCCTCCTGCTTACCTCACAGCTGCCAAATCCCATTGTCAGGCATTATCACTATGATGTCAATAAGACAAAAGTTGTGTTGCACAATACAGTACGTTATTCTCCACGGGGAACTTGATCTATATTTAGCCCAGCGATGACTCGAGAAATTGAGGAACAAAGTCCATCTTAATTGTCACTCCACACCCAGCATCCCAACCATAGATTTCTCAGCTTCCTTACTTCCTTATTGGTTGATTCACCTTTCACATTGAAACTAATTCCTTTCTAAAGACCAAGGGATTGGAATATAGCCATCCAAACCTGGGAAAGCAAGAATGGGGTCATCTTTGCTCACAGAATCTTTGAATATGAGACCTGGAGAGCATTTCGGTGAGGTCTAGGCCAGTGGTGTACAAAACCTGCCCTTGGAGAGGAGCTGGGCCAGGAAGAAGTCATCACTGGGCTGAGGCCAATGCATGAAATAAGTAGTGAGTTTTTCAAAAAGCTAAATTTGTTCAATTTAAACGCGGTATCTTTGGGGCATCAGGGTGGTTCATTCGGATAAGCGTCCGACTCTTGATTTCAGCTCAGATTGTGATCTCACAGTCTTGAGATCAAGCCCTGCGTCAGGCTCTGCACTGAGTGTGGAGCGTGCTTGGGATCCTCTCTCTCCCTCTCTCTCTCTCTGCCCTTCTCCTGTGTGTGCATGCACATGCGCACTCTCTCTGAAAATAAACATTAAAAAAAATTTTTAAATAATATATTTTTAGGAGATAATATCCTTTCTACTTTTTTAGTTATAAAATGACCTTTATTTTATGAAACAATGGTGATAGCAAATGGTAGTTCGTTCTTTCGTTCTTTCTGTCTTTCTTTCTTTCTTTCTTTCTTTCTTTCTTTCTTTCTTTCCATTTTTGTGCCCACACTTAGTTAGCAAGCACCTCTGTATCCATTTCCTCCACATCACTAGTTTGGGACATAGCACTAGTTTTTTTGTTCGTTTGTTTGTTTGTTTTGTTTTTTTACACGTTTGAATCTGAGAACCACTGACATGTTCCAGCTAGGCCATTTTATGAAAGAAGAAACGAAAGCCCTATGAGCCTGAGTTACTTTTCCCAAAGTTTCCTATTGTCCCTGGTTGTTGTCCAAGAAAGAAGCATCATCACACAGTGCTTAAAAGAGTACAGGCTTCAGAGGCAGATCTGGATACAAATCCTGGGCCCCTATGAGCCACTCACTAGGATAGGGTCTTGACAAAGCTGTGGCATTCCTCACATCTTAGTCGTCATTGGGTATTTTTTCCATTTTTAAAACTAGGTTAGTGTCAAGTATAAAAACGAAGTCCTTTTCAAAAGGACAGAATCAAGCTGGTCTCAGACTTCACAGCAACACACAAAGCTTGAGGACAATGAAGCAATATCTACAAAATTATTTATTTCATCATGAAAGCAATAGGGAGGGGTTGTATAAAAGAAAATATTTCAGGGAACCCAGCACCCAAAAAATTATTCCATGGTGAAGTCCAGCCAACCAGGAGAAAAATCAAAATCCTGAATTTAGGAATGGAGAAGCCATGAGGGTAAGTATTGAAACTGTTTAACTATAGACCTAAGAGTGAAGAAAAATAATCAAAATTTAGGAGTAGAATATAAAGCTTACAAAACCCCGGCAAAGTAAAAATACAATGTAAGTAACAAAAACACGAAGTATACGAGAATGAGATGCTCTTTCCCTTACTTTTCAGAGCAGGTGGATCAATCCATACTGTCTGAAGTTAAATAATAAGTTTTTAAAAACTATGTCTTATGGGTTTTCACAGTACAGGCATATCTCATTTTATTGCACTTTGCTTTATGGTGCATTGCAGACATTCCATTTGTTACAAATTGAAGGTTTGTGACAGTCCTGTATTGAGCAAGTCTACAGGCCCCATTTTTCCAATAGCATTTGCTCGTTTCATGTCTCCCTCACATTTTGGTAATTCTCGCAATATCTCAAACTTGTTCATTATTATGTGGGTTATGGTGATCTGTGATCAGTGACCTTTGATGTTACTATTGTAATTGGGGGCGCCATGAACTGAGCCCATATAAGACAGCCAATTTGATAGAAAAATGTGTGTATTCTGACTGCAGAAAAATGTGTGTATTCTGACTGCTCCACCAACCAGCCATTCCCCCAACTCTCTCCCTCTCCTTGGGCCACCTGATTCCCTGAGACACAGCAGTATTGAAATCAGGCCAGTTAATAATCCTACAGTGGCCTGTAAGTGTTCAAGTGAAAGGAAGAGTCACGTGTCTGTCACTAAAGCAAAAGCTAAAAATGATTTAGCTTAGTGAGGAAGACCCGTTGAAAGCTGAGACATGCCAAAAGCTACGCCTCTTGCACCAGTTAGCCAAGTTGTGAAGGAAAGTTCTTGAAGAAAAGAAAAAGTACTACTCTAGTAAACACACAAATGATGACAAAGCCTTATTGCTGTTAGGGAGGAAGTGTTAGTGATCTGGATAGAAGGTCAAACCAGACACAACATTTCCTTAAGCCAAAGCCTAATCCAGAGCAAGACTCTAACTCTCTTCAATTCTGTGAAGGCAGAGGAGGTGAGGAAGATGCAGGGGAAAAGTTGGAAGCTAGCAGATGTTGGTTCATGAGGCTTAAGGAGAGAAGCCATCTTCATAACAGAAAAGTGCAAGGCAAAGCAACAGGTGCTGATGCAGAAGCTGCAGGAAGTTATCCAGAAGATCTAGTTCAGGTAATTAATGGATGTGGCTACACCAAACAGATTTTCACTGTGATCAGAACAGCCTTCTATTGAAAGAAGATGCCATCTAGGACTTTCATAGCCAGAGAGAAGTCAATGCCTGGCTTCAAAGTTTCAAAGGACAGGCTGATTCTCTTATTAGGGGCTAATGCAGCTGGTGACCTAAAGCTGAAGCCAGTGCTCATTTGCCATTCCCGAAATCCTAGGGCCCTTAGGAATTGTACTAAATCTATTCTGTCTGTTTCTATAAATGGAACAACAAAGTGTGGATGACCGCACACCTGTTTACAATGTGGGTCAGTGCATATTTTAAGCATACCATTGAGATCTACCACTCAGAAAAAAAAAAAGATTCCTTTCAAAATATGACTGCTCATTGTCCATGCACAGTGTCACCCAAGAGCTCTGATGGAGGTCTCCAATGAGATTCCTGGTTTTTTTTTTTTCTTGTCTGCTAACACAACCTCCATTCTGAGCCCATAGATCAAGGAGTAATTTCCGTTTCCAAGTGTTATTATTTATTATAGCTGCCAGAGGTATATCAACCACCACCCTGATCAGTCAGCAGCCATCAACATCAAGGCAAGACCCTCTGCTCGCAGAAAGATTATGCCTCGCTGAAAGCTCAGGTGATAGCCGGTATTTGTTAACCATACAGTATTTTTAAATTAAGGTATGTGCATTTTTTAGATATAATGCTATTGCTCACTTTACAGATTACAGTATAGTGTAAGCATAACTTTATGTGAGCTGGGAAGCCAAAATATCCATTTGAATCGCTTGATTGTGATACTGGCTTTATCACAGTGGTCGGGAACTGAACCTGCAATACCTTCAAGGTGTGCCTGACTTTTCATCTTTATCTCGAAGGAGTGTTTTGGGAAATAGTATCTCTTGTAGTAAAGAAACATTTTTTAAGTTTAGAAATTATTTCATCTTCGCCTCAGTTGATTTTTTGTCTGTTAATTCAACTCAAAAACTAAATGTCTTGTTCCATTTGAAAAAAGGAATCTATATTATGAGCCCATGCTTATAAAATTATACCTATCCACCTATGTACTTCCACCCATTCTCTCTCTCCAGTCTACATGCATGGACAGGGGTATCTCACGTGGCATCCACAAAATGTTAACGCTGGTCATCAGACTGTAGGTGGCTTTTCCCTTCGTCCTCATGCTTTCCTATGTTGCTTGAATTTATTTTAACAAGGATGAGGCATTTTCATAAAAAAATTATTAATTTAAAAAATAAGATGAGGACAGGGGCACCTGGTGGCTAAGTCGATTAAGTGTCCGACTCTTAATTTTGGCCCAGGTCATGATCTCACAGTTCATGAGTTCAATCCCTGCATCAGGCTCTGTGCTGACAGGGCAGAGCCTGCTTGGAATTCTCTCTCTCCCTCTCTCTCTGCTTCCCCCCCACACTGGCATGCACGCGTGCTCTCTCTCTCTCACAAAATAAATAAACTTAAAAAAAATAAGATGAAGACAATATATAATTTACAGAATTGTTGAAAGAATATTTGTACATATACCATATATAGTGATGTGTGCGCTTATATGTACACATATACATACACACACAAACACAGACACAAACCTATATGGCCTAGCACACATCCTGGCATGTTGTAGGTACTCAATGCCAGGTGCTGTTATTATTGCTTTCTTGGAGAGAAGAGACTTACATCCTGACTATAATAATCTCCTGTATTAGCTGGGATTCTTAGTTGCAGAGGTGGGCATCCATTCTGTTTGGCTTTTTAAAGGACAGCAGGTGGCTCACAGAACTCCAGGAGGAACCCAGAAGATCTGCAGACAGGAACGATGGCCATGTCACCCTGCAGGAGCGCTCCAGTAAGGACAAGCCCAATGCCAACGCTGCTCTGCACAGACCCCACACCTCTGACCATGGAACTGAGGCAGGATGCTGGCGCCTCAGTTTCTGCTGACCCCAAAAGCCAGAAAGTGGACTCATCTGGTGCTACTTCCTTTCGTTTCTCTCTTCCAAATACAAGTCCTGTGCAGATGCCTCTGGTTTACGGCAAAAAGTCAGAGGCCTGCATCCTAGAGATAGGAGAAGCTGCAAAAGCAAGGTGTTGGCTTCTATCTTGGAAACACAGGACTCGTGATGGAGGAGACCCCCACATACACGAAGGTGATCAAAGATGGACAGCCTGAATGAGGGCCATCACTATAGGCAATGCCTCCTAAGTTTCTCTTACAAAGCTTGGCGATCCGAAGACCACAAGGATCCCAAGAGTACTTGAATATTTTGGTAAATTGGTTCCTTACTTATCCAAGGGTTCTGCTAATTCACTGAAATATATTTACATAAAATTCTAAAATCTCAGAGAAGGGACTCCTTATCTGATGTAAACAGTGGTACAGAGGCCCCTCGATTCTTAGCTGAAAGAGGGACAGAGTTATAAAAAATGTAAATTTTGCATAAAGAAAAATATTAAAAGCAAGTGATAAACTAAGGATTTACAGCAGATATGATGGAAGGAAGGTTAATGTATCTTGATGCTCCAAACCTCCTACAAATTACTTAACAAAAAAAATGGGCACCTGGCTGGCTCAGTCAATTGGGCATGTGACTCTTGATCTTGGGGGCATGAGTCCAAGCCCCACATTAGTTGTAGACCTTACTTAAAAAACAAACAAAAAAACAAAAAAAACCCCACTAAGAACCCAACAGGTACATGGACAAAGGACATGCACAGATGATTCACAAGACAGTGCAAGAAGACACATGGTATAAAAAATATTAATTCTCACATACTGCTGAAGGTGAAAGGAGGCTGGCACTGTCTGGGGACCAATCATCTTGCATTGGTTTTTATTTCATCCTCACAACCATGAGCATGTTAAATATCATACCTCGCTTGTTATAAGCAAGGAAACTTAACGTTCAGAAGGGTTGGGTATCTTGTTGATATCACTTGGCAAAGTTGGAAATGAACTCATACGTCTCTCAGGCTCCAAAGACCGTGTTCTCATTCATCAAGCTATGTCTCTAGTGACTGGTATGATTCAAATCAAACTCTTTTCACCTATTAAATGAGCAAAACCTAATGCTCATGAGAATAAGGTGAAAAAGTCCTTCTCATTAAGAGTCTATGGGTGGGTGAGTAAATTAAAAAATCCTTTGAAATCTGTCAATACTTACTACAAGCCATAAAAATTTGATTTCCATCGACCCAGAAATTCCACTTGGGGAGAATCTTCTTTTAGGGAATAATTCAATATACGGAAAGAGTTAGGTGCAAAAGATGTTCAAGGATTTATAAAAGTGAGCAATTGGAAACAAGCTAAATGTCTAGAATTATCTAACTAAATTAGTAAATGTTTACTTTCCTCCTGACAGAATATTATATTGCCATTATAAACATGCTACAAATATTTTGAAGTAAAAGGAAAATATTATTCATATGGTTTCTTTTTTAAACCTTGCTGCCCTCCCCCTTTCTAAAAAATTAAAATAGGGACACCTGGGTGGTTCAGCCGGTTGAGCATCAGACTCTTGATTTCAGCTCAGGTCATGATCCCAGGGTCATGAGATTGAGCCCCTCATTGGGCTCCACACTGAGAGTGGAGCCTGCTTGGGATTCTCTCTCTCTCCCTCTGTCCCTCTTCTCTCTCTTTCTCTCTCTCTCTTAAAAAAAAAGTGGAAACACCATTCTTCATTTTGTTTAAAAAAATTAAAGTATAGTCAGCATACAATACTACATTAGTTTCAGGTATATAACATAAATGTCAACAGTTATATACATTATGAAATACCGTAAGTATGGTTACTATCTGTCACCAAACAAAGTTATTACAATACCTTTGACTATTTTCCCTATACTGTAGTTTTTATTCCCTTGACTTATTTATTTTATAACTGGAAGTTTGTACCTCTTAATCCCTTTTAACTATTTTGCCCATCCCTCTCCCACTATCCTCTCTGCCAACCACCAATTCTCCTTGTATTTATGAGTCTGTTTCTTTTGTTTGTTTATTCATTTGTTTTGTTTTTGAGATTCCACATATAAGTGAAGTCGTATGGTATTTGTCTTTCTCTGTCTGACTTATTTCACTTAGCATAATACCTTCTACTGTGGTCCATTCATGTCATCACAAATGGCAAGATTGTTTTCTTTTTTAGGGCTGAGTAATATTCTATTGTGTATATATACCACATCTTCTTTTTCCATTCATGTATCAATGGGCACTTACATCACTGCCATATCTTGGCTATGGTAAATAATGGTGCAATAAACATAAGGGTGCCTACATCTTTTTGAATTCATGCATTCATTTTATTTAGGTAAATGCCCAGAAGTGGATTTGCTGGATCATATGGTGTTTCTATTTTTAATTTTTTGAGGAACCTCCATACTGTTTTCCATAGCACCTGCACCATTTACATTCCCACCAACAGTGCACAAGGGTTCCCTTTTCTTTAAAGCCTCATCAGCATTTGTTGTTTCTTATCTTTTTGATACTAGCCATTCTGACTGGTGTGAGGTGATATCTTATCGCATTTTCAATTTGCATTTCCTTGATGAATAGTGATATTGAGCATTTTTCATGTGTCTGTCAGCCACGTATATGTCTTCTGTGAAAAAATGTGGCAGGTCCTCTGTCCAATTTTTAATCAGGTTGCCTATTTTGTTTTTGCTGTTGAGTTGCATGACTTCTTTATATATTTTGGATATTACCCCCATCAGATATACCATTTGCAAATACCTTCTCTTATTCAGTAGGTTACCCCTTCATTTTGATGACGGTTTCCTTCACTGCGCACAAGTTTTTTACTTTTATGTACTCTCATTTGTTTATTTTTGTTTTTGCTGCCCTTGCTTGAGTAAACAAAGCCAATATATATATAGATAGATATAGGTATAGGTATAGGTATAGATATAGATATAGATATAGATATAGATATTACCAAGGCTGATGTCTAAGAGTTTACTGCCAATGTTTTCTTTTAGGAGTTCTATGTTTCAGGTCTTACATTGAGGTCTTTAATCCATTTTGAGTTTATTTTTGTGTATGGTGTAAGAAACTGGTCCCATTTTCTTTCTTTCACATGTAGCTGTCCAGTTTTCCCAACACAATTTGTTGAAGAGACGGTCTTTTCCCCGTTGTATATTCTTGCCTCCTTTGTCCTAGACTAAACGGCTATATAAGCATGGATTTATTTCTGGGTTCTCTGTTCTGCTCCACTGATCTGTGTGTCTTTTTGTGCCAGTACCATACTGCTTTTGATTACTACATCTTTGTAGGATAGTTTGAAATCTGGGATTGAGATACCTCTAGCTGAGTTCTTTCCCAAGGTTGCTTTGGCTATTCGGGGTCTTTTGTGGTTCCATACAAATTTTAGAATTATTTGTTCTATTTGTGTTTGAAAATACTATTGGTAATTTGATAGGGATTGCAGTGAATCTGTAGATTGCGTTGGGTAGTAAGGACATTTAACAATATTAATCTCTCCAGTCTATCTTTCCATTTATTTGTGTCCTCTTTAATTTCTTTCATCACCATCTTCTAGTTTTCAGAGTGTAGGTCTTTTACTTCCTTGGTTAAGTTTATTCCTAGGTATTTTATTCTTTTTAATGTAGTTATAAATGGAATTGTTTTCTTAATTTCTTTTCTCTTTTGTAATTCGTGTATAGAAACAACAGATTTCTGTATATTAATTTTGTATCCTGCAACTCACTAATTCATTATTAGTTATCATATTCCTGAGAAATTCCTAAACCACAAAACAAGTTGAGAATCACCTTATAACAAGAGAGACATTGTCATGAACATTGCTAAGAGAGTAGATCTTAAAAAGTTCTCATCCCAAGAAAAAAAATTTTTCATAACTAGGGATAGATGTGAACTAAATTTATTGTAGTATTCATTTCACAGTATAAACCCACATCAAATGATTATGTTGTACGCCTAAAACAAGTACAATGTTATATGTCAATCATACTTCAGGTGAAAAAGAAGACAAGGTCTCCTCCTGAAAGAGAAGGCAAGGGGGTGGAGGGGCTGAAAGGAGGGGAGGAGAGAACATATGGAGAAGCCATTTAGGAATGTGGGGGGAAGCTGACTCAGGACATGGAGTTGGTATTGGACACAGGTTGATGACAGTGAACTTGCAGTGGTAGCAATCTCCACATAAAATAATTTTCCTGTAGGAGAATTCAGCAGTGGGTTTTGGAGCAAGAAGGGGGCCAATGTTGCCCCGGAATTAAGGGTTTTTTTGGCAGGTAGCATCAGAATGGGAAGTTACCACTAGAGGACTTCTCTTTGAGTTATAACCTGTGGGTCTGAACTCAGAAGCAGGAAAGCCTGGGTGACAATGAAGGGCCGACCACGGTTAATAGCTTTAATCCATAAGATATATAAAAAGCTCATACACTGTAATTGGAACACTACGAATAGCCCTTCTCTTAAAACAATAGACAAAAATCATGAACAGGAATTACAAATAACAAATGTGTGGTGTGTTCACCTTCCTAGTGGTCGAATCAATGAAAATTTAAATACTAAGGTATCACTTTTCACCTACCGTGGTAGGAAAGAAGGCCCACTTTTTAAAAATGAAAGTGCTTCATGCTAATGAATGAGAGGAAAACCTCAAGGGTGTAAGTTAATATAAATTTTTAAGAAGATAATTTGGCAACCGTTTCTAAAAGCTTTAAACTTTTTATCTCTTGAATTAGTAATTTTACTCCCTGGAATTTGTACTAAGGAAATAGTACAAAAGAAAAAAAACATTGAGAGGGACGTCTTTCTTACTCCTTTGCCAGCCAACACTACACTTGTACCCAAAGAACTAAGTCAGGTTAACCTTCAGGAAAAATGAAACTCTGAGGCTGTTAGTGTCCCCCGAGGCTTTCTGTTCCCTGATAGGCATCACAATAAAATAAGTTTTCTCAGCCTATTTCTCTACAGAGGCAGGTCAGTCAAAAGGCTCCCTAACTTGATTGCGATTACTTCTACATTCCTATTCTTCCTCAGTTTCTATTATTAGCTCTTTGGTTACCACCCACTAGACTGTGAACTCCTCAAGGGCAAGGACGTCAGTCTTATTTATCTCTTTGTCTTCTATCCAGTACACACATGATAGATGCTTGATAGAGATGGGCAGCAGTGGCTGTCACTTCAGCTGCTCTCACTCCTTTATTCCCCATCCTCTACCCTCTTTAGTTTGTGCATTTGGCCGAAGATCAAGTTGGTCTCTTTGTTCAGTTAATTTGTTCTGAAGTGTCCTTGTTGTGCATGTGCCATGATTATTAATAGACTCTTGCATCACATACCTTAAAGCAAGGTTCAGGGTCCTTGCCTCTCTGGGTTTATCAGCATAGTAACTTTCTATAATGCTTACTATAAAGGGATGTGGCAACATGTGGGTAATAAAACAAGGCAAGGCAGCTGACTCATGAAAAGTTAAAACTGATGAAGAGCTCAGGAAATGATGGTATTGATCCACCCTCCTCCCCTCCAATTTTTCAGATAAGGAAACTGAAGATCAGAGAAGGGCAGATTTCCAAAGTTTGCATAACTGGTCCATGGGACGGTTGAGATAAGTGTCCAGGGTCTAGACATCCAATATATTATGATTTCTAGGGCACATGTCATGAAAACATGTGAGCTCCATGAGCATATGGGAGAGGGAGGGCAAGGCCAGCAAGCCCACCTATGCTGAGTGACATGGCAGAACTCCATAATGGAGGCAGAAGTTTTCAGTGATTCTGTGAGATGGCCTGGTTGGAGAACAGGGGCAGGATGAAACAGAAACAGTGGGGCATGGGGAGTAGAGCGTGGCCTTTGAAAGCTGGAACATGGTGCCAGGTCTGGCACACATCCCCTTGTTACTTAACTTCTCTAAGACCTAGGTTTTTAGTCTGTAAAAACTTGTCCATCGAACTGACTTCTCAGGGTTGAGGTAAAGGAGACAATGGATGTGTTGTATTATTCAACTCAGAGTCCCTGCAGAGAGCTCTGGAAGATAGTGGTTTGTGACATTCTCATGGAGGGCAAGGCTTGTGGTCCTTCAGAGAGGTTAAAAACACCAATGCCTCTGTCGATCTTCCAAAAGCTTTTGGACAGGGATGAGCTCCTTCCCTGATGAGGCAGGCCCTAACCCTATTGGGCTGATTGCACTCTGGAGTGGGGTCAGCAAACTACATCCTGTGTGCCAAATTCAGCCAGCTGCCTGTTTTTGCAGGATCGACAAGCTACGATTGATTTTTATATTTTGTTAATCACTTTAAAAAAATCATATTTTATAAAATGTGAAAATTAGGTGGAATCTAAATTTCAGTGTCCGCAAGTGAAATCTTCTTGGAACACAGTCACACACATGGGCCTGCATATTGTCTCTAGCTGCTTTCACGCTACAATGGCAGAGTCCAGTAGTCAAGACAGAGATTATGTGTGATACTCTATTTCACACTGCTCCCCAGAGCTCCCCACACATCGCAGTAATGTAGTCGTAACTCAACAGTGTTTCAAATGCCACGTGTATGGCCTTAACAGGACATTTTTTTTTCTTAAAATTACCAAGGCGTACTCATCACATCAAAACAAGAAGAGAAAAATGGACCTTAAATATCATGCTTTTAAATCACAGCATGGATTATTTTGTTACCAAACTAGATGGCAAACATTATTTATTATGCAGTGAATCTATACATGGGCTAAAACAATAGATTATGTCATATTACCATACTAAAAACATATCAGAATATTCCCAACTCACAGGAAAGTAACCATCAGAAAGCCAGAAAATTTTAGGTGGAATATTTCATTGCAGCAGAATTTCTTCATCCAATTAAGTAATGAAAGTGAGGCCCACAATCAAAGCAAGTTTCCAAGTGGCTCACTTGTTGCCTAAGCAAGGAAAGTCATTTAGGGATGAGTTAATTAAATTGTGTTTGATTGCATCAGCCAAAGAAATGTGTCCAGAGGAAAGAAACTTGTTTCAGATTGTTTTGGCAAGAACAAACGGTCTTTCAGAGAGTTGAGAACACTGAGAAGAGTACCAATAGTCAATTAACAAATAGCTCTGAGTGGATTTCCCTGGCTCTTGACGAGTTGATAAATGTTACCAGTACTATTCAGTGGTGGTTTATTCAAGGAGTCAGTGACAAGTTGGAAGTGACTGAGGAATTAGCCTCCATGGTACGTCTCTGCGGAACAACTACAGGAAAGAATATTTTCAAAATGTAATTACACACTTTAAATGGGTGAATTGTATGATGTGTGAATTAAGTCTCAATAAAGCTGTGTGTTTTTTTAAGAATATTTTCAAAGAAATTGAGAAACCACCGTTTCACTATAAACTGAAGTAGAAGCTGCTAAGATGTGTTACAAGTGAGGGTAGCAGAAACACATGGAGCAAAGCTATGATTGGATTCATTCAGAAAGCTTATGGTAATAAGGGATGCCTGGCTGGCTCAGTCAGTAGAACACGTGACTCTCAATTTTGGGGTTGTGAGTTGAGCCCCACGTTGGGGGTAGAGGTTAGTTAAAAAAGAAAATAGGGGCGCCTGAGTGGCTCAGTGAGTTAAGTGTCTGACTTCAGCTCAGGTCATGATCTCACAGTTTGAGCCCCACATCGGGCTCTGTGCTGACAGCTCGGAGCCTGGAGCCTGCTTCGGATTCTGTGTCTCCCTCTCTCTCTGTCCTCCCCCCACCCCCCACTCTGTCTCTCTCTCTCTCTCTCTCTCTCAAAAATAAAAAAAAAAAGATTTAAAAAGCTTTTAAAAAAATAAATAAAGCTTACGATAATTCATCACATTATTCATGAGTATTCTGTGGAAAATATTGAAATATGTGTTACAAAACCAGTAGCGTCAGTAGTGAACTTCATTTCACTGTCAGTTGACTTAATCATTATTGGTTCTGGGGCGCCTCGGTGGCTCAGTCAGTTGAGTGGCCGACTTCGGCTCAGGTCATGATCTCGCAGTCCGTGAGTTCGAGCCCCGCGTCGGGCTGTGTGCTGACAGCTCAGAGCCTGGAGCCTGTTTCAGATTCTGTGTCTCCCTCTTTCTCACCCTCCCCCGTTCATGCTCTGTCTCTCTCTGTCTGAAAAATAAATAAACGTTAAAAAAATTTTTTAAAAAATTTTGTTTAAAAAAAATCATCATTGGTTCTGTGAATTTACTTTCTTAAAGCTTTTTTTTTTTTTTTTTTTAATTTTTAAGTAATGTCTACACCCAACGTAGGGCTCGAATTCACAGCCCTGAGATCAAGAGTAGCATATGCTCTACCGACTGAGCCAGCTCGGCACCGCGGTTCTGTACATTTTATCAGATATAGAAGTTGGCTAGTATCCTGACTTATCCTACCGTAAAGCAATTTGATGGCTTAGCAGTTGTAAAGTTTTATTGCAAGTTTTTGAGCACAGGGCTGAGATTAAAATCCTTCTGAATGAGATGAACCACTCAACCACTGTTAATCAAAGGAGAATGGCTTTTGAAGTTCTCTTCTGCTGAAAACCTAATAATGGTTCCTGATGAATTCAACTTACAATTACAAGGCAAAACAGCACTAACACGCAAATTTTATATGGTGGTAAAGTCCTTTTAACAACTAACGTGTAATTCCCAAGGAATGTCAAGCTGCTTTCTATACTTTCCACATGTGGTCAAAAATTAAAATGAGAAGCAAGATCTTCCTTCCCATACAGATCTGCGGCTGACATAGTTTTTGAACTTAAACTACAGTTCCAGCAGTGTTTTTCATACTTCAGCGCAAGTGTGAAGAAAATTTCCATATCCCAAAATCTGTTTTACTATGTAATCAAGGAGAGCATTTACTTAAGTTTCAGTTGGAAGTGATTAATTTGCAATATAATGACATGCTAAAAGGCAACCACCAAAAGAAGAATTTAATAACCATAACTGCCTGGGGCGCCTGGGTAGCTCTGTTGGTTAAGCAGCCAACTTCAGCTCAGGTCATGATCAAGCCTCATGTCAGGCTCTGTGCTGACAGCTTGGAGCCTGCTTCAGATTCTGTGTCTCCCTCTCTCTCTCTGCCCCTGCCCCGCTTGCACTCTCTCAAAATAAATAAATAAGCATTAAAAAAAAAAAAGAATTCTATAACTGCCTTTCAAGCAACAAATATACATAATTAAAATTACATGTTCATGGACTGATACCAGCATTTGGCAGAACTATCTATGTGGACAGACATTTTAAAAATGAAATACATAAAATTTCATTGTAAATCAGCATGAACAGTTGAACATTTGTGATGATTTTTGATGATCGGGAACCTAGTTTTGAACCTCAATTAAGCAAAATATTATCCCCACTAAAGAGTCCCATTCTTGGAATGGCTTGAAGATGGCAGCATAGGAGGACGCTGGGCTCATGGTGTCCTGCGGATCACTTAGATTCCACCCACACCTGCATAAATAACCCAGAAAACTTCCAGAAGACTAGCAGAACGGATTCTCTGGAGCCAAGTGTAGACGAGAGGCCCACAGAAGAGGGTAGGAAGGGCGGAGAGGCGGTGTGCACTACGCGGACTGGAGGGAGGGAGCCGGGGTGGAGGGGCAGCCTCTGGCAAAGCAAAGCCCCCAAGTCTGGCTTGCAAAAGTGGAGGGGCCAGATGGACTGTGTTCGGACAGGAAGCGGGACTTAACATCTGGAATATTATAAGCTAACAGCTCTGCTCGGAGAGCGGGAGGGCTGGAGAACAACAGGAGGGAGAGTTGTTGAGCCCCGGATGACAGAGCGCAGCTTGGCGGAGAATAAAGGTGCTCGCCAGCACCATCTCCCTTGCCCATCCCCCAGCCAAAATCCCAAAGAGAACCAGTTCCTGTCAGGGAACTTGCTTGCACCACGCAAACACCCAATGCTGTGCTTCTGCGGATCTGTCCCTCTGGTGGTGGGTCTGACTCCCTCCCGGTGCCACAGGGCCCCTCCCGAAGCGGATCACCAAAGGAAAAGCAAGTTGAGCCTCCCCCTCCCACCCCCATGCACCTTCTGATCCACCCCAGCTAATACACCAGATCCCCAGCACCACAAGCCTGGCAGTGTGCAAGTAGCCCAGACGGGCCATGCCACCCCACAGTGAATCCAGCCCCTAGGAGAGGGGAAGAGAAGGCACACACCAGTCTGACTGTGGCCCCAGCGGTGGGCTGGGGGCAGACATCAGGTCTGACTGCGGCCCCGCCCACCAACGCAAGTTATTCAAAACAGCACAGGGGAAGTGCCCTGCAAGTCGGCACCACTCCAGGGACTATCAAAAATGATGAAATGGAAGAATTCCCCTCAAAAGAATCTTCAGGAAATAACGACAGCTAATGAACTGATCAAAAAGGATTTAAACAATATAACAGAAAGTGAATTTAGAATAATAGTCATAAAATTAAGCACTGGGCTTGAAAACAGTATAGAGGACAGCAGAGAATCTATTGCTACAGAGATCAAGGGACTCAGGAACAGCCAGGAGGAGCTAAAAAATGCTATGAATGAGCTGCAAAATAAAATGGGGACGACCACAGCTCGTATTGAAGAGGCAGAGGAGAGAATAGGTGAACTAGAAGATAAAATTATGGAAAAAGAAGAAGCTGAGAAAAAGATAAAAAAAATCCAGGAGTATGAGGGGAAAATTAGAGAACTAAGTGATGCACTAAAGAGAAATAATCTATGCATAACTGGTATTCCAGAGGAGGAAGAGAGAGGGAAGGGTGCTGAAGGTGTACTTGAAGAAATAATAGCTGAGAACTTCCCTGATCTGGGGAAGGAAAAAAGCATTGAAATCCAAGCACAGAGAACTCCCTTCAGACATAACTTGAATCGATCTTCTGCACGACATATCATAGTGAAACTGGCAAAATACAAGGATAAAGAGAAAATTCTGAAAGCAGCTAGGGATAAACGTGCTCTAACATATAAAGGGAGACCGATAAGACTAGTGACAGATCTCTCTACTGAAACTTGGCAGGCCAGAAAGGAATGGCAGGAAATCTTCAATGTGATCAACAGAAAAAATAAGCAGCCGAGAATCCTCTATCCAGCAAATCTGTCATTTAGAATAGAAGGAGAGATAAAGGTCTTCCCAAACAAACAAAAACTGAAGGAATTCATCACCACTAAACCAGCCCTACAAGAGATCCTAAGGGGGATCCTGTGAGACAAAGTACCAGAGACATCACTACAAGTATGAAACCTACAGACATTACAATGACTCTAAACCCATATCTTTCTATAACACTGAATGTAAATGTAAATGGACTAAATGTGCCAACCAAAAGACGTAGGGTATCAGAATGGATAAAAAAAACAAGACCCATCTATTTGCTGTCTACAAGAGACTCATTTTAGACCTGAGGACACCTTCAGATTGAAAGTGAGGGGATGGAGAACTATTTATCATGCTACTGGAAGTCAAAAGAAAGCTGGGGTAGCCATACTTATATCAGACAAACTAGACTTTAAATTAAAGGCTGTAACAAGAGATGAAGAAGGGCATTATATAATAATTACAGGGTCTATCCATCAAGAAGAACTAACAATTATAAATGTCTATGTGCCGAATATGGGAGCCCCCAAATATATAAAACAATTACTCACAAACTCAAGCAACCTTATTGACAAGAATGTGGTAATTGCAGGGGACTTTAATACCCCACTTACAACAATGGATAGATCATCTAGACACAGGTCAATAAAGAAACAAGGGCCCTGAATGATACATTGGATCAGATGGACTTGACAGATATATTTAGAACTCTGCATCCCAAAGCAACAGAATATACTTTCTTCTCGAGAGCACATGGAACATTCTCCAACATAGATCACATGCTGGGTCACAAAACAGCCCTTCATAAGTATACAAGAATTGAGATCATACCATGCATACTTTCAGACCACAATGCTATGAAGCTTGAAATCAACCACAGGAAAAAGTCTGGAAAACCTCCAAAAGCATGGAAGTTAAAGAACACCCTAGTAAAGATGAATGGGTCAACCAGGCAATTAGAGAAGAAATTAAAAAATATATGGAAACAAATGAAAATGAAAATACAACAATCCAAACGCTTTCGGATGCAGCGAAGGCAGTCCTGAGAGGAAAATACACTGCAATCCAGGCCTACCTCAAGAAACAAGAAAAATCCCAAATACAAAATCTAACAGCACACCTAAAGGAAATAGAAGCAGAGCAGCAAAGACACCCAAAACACAGCAGAAGAAGGGAAATAATAAAGATCAGAGCAGAAATAAACAATATAGAATCTAAAAAAACTGCAGAGCAGATCAATGAAACCAAGAGTTGGTTTTTTGAAAAAATAAACAAAATTGATAAACCTCTAGCCAGGCTTCTCAAAAAGAAAAGGGAGATGACCCAAATAGATAAAATCATGAATGAAAATGGAAGTATTACAACCAATCCCTCAGAAATACAAGCAGTTATCAGGGAATACTATGAAAAATTATATGCCAACAAACTGGAAAACCTGGAAGAAATGGACAAATTCCTAAACACCCACACACTTCCAAAACTCAATCAGGAGGAAATAGAAAGCTTGAACAGACCTATAACCAGCAAAGAAATTGAATCAGTTATCAAAAATCTCCCAACAAATAAGAGTCCAGGACCAGATGGCTTCCCTGGGGAATTCTACCAGACGTTTAAAGCAGAGATAATACCTATCCTTCTCAAGCTATTCCAAAAAATAGAAAGAGAAGGAAAACTTCCAGACTCATTCTATGAAGCCAGTATTACTTTGATTCCTAAACCAGACAGAGACCCAGTAAAAAAAGAGAACTACAGGCCAATATCCCTGATGAATATGGATGCAAAAATTCTCAATAAGATACTAGCAAATCGAATTCAACAGCTTATAAAAAGAATTATTCACCATGGCCAAGTGGGATTCATTTCTGGGATTCAGGGCTGGTTCAACATTCGCAAATCAATCAACGTGATACATCACATTAATAAAAGAAAAGATAACAACCATATGATCCTGTCAATCAATGCAGAAAAAGCATTTGACAAAATTCAGCATCCTTTCTTAATAAAAACCCTGGAGAAAGTCGGGATAGAAGGAACATACTTAAACATCATAAAAGCCATTTATGAAAAGCCCACAGCTAATATCATCCTCGATGGGGAAAAACTGAGAACTTTCCCCCTGAGATCAGGAACACGATAGGGATGTCCACTCTCACGGCTGTTGTTTAACATAGTGTTGGAAGTGCTAACATCAGCAATCAGACAACAAAAGGAAATCAAAGGCATCAAAATTGGCAAAGATGAAGTCAAACTTTCACTTTTTTGCAGATGACATGATATTATACATGGAAAATCCTATAGACTCCACCAAAAGTCTGCTAGAACTGATACATGAATTCAGCAAAGTCGCAGGATACAAAATGTAGAGAAATCAGTTGCATTCTTATACACTAATAATGAAGCAACAGAAAGACAAATAAAGAAACTGATCCCATTCACAATTGCACCCAGAAGCATAAAATACCTAGGAATAAATCTAACCAAAGATGTAAAAGATCTGTATGCTGAAAGCTATAGAAAGCTTATGAAGGAAATTGAAAAAGATATAAAGAAATGGAAAAACATTCCATGCTCATGGGTTGGAAGAATAAATATTGTTAAAATGTCAATACTACCCAAAGCTATCTACACATTCAATGCAATCCCAATCAAAATTGCACCAGCATTCTTCTCAAAGCTAGAACAAGCAATCCTAAAATTCATATGGAACCACAAAAGGCCCCAAATAGCCAAAGTAATTTTGAAGAAGAAGACCAAAGCAGGAGGCATCACAATCCCAGACTTTAGCCTCTACTACAAAGCTGTAATCAGCAAGACAGCATGGTATTGGCACAAAAACAGACACATAGACCAATGGAATAGAATAGAAACCCTGGAACTAGATCCACAAAAGTATGGCCAATGGAAAAAAGACAGTCTCTTTAACAAATGGTGCTGGGAGAACTGGACAGCAACATGCAGAAGGATGAAACTAGACCACTTTCTCACACCATTCACAAAAATAAACTCAAAATGGATAAAGGACCTGAATGTGAGACAGGAAACCATCAAAACCCTAAAGAAAGCAGGAAAAGACCTCTCTGACCTCAGCCGTAGCAGTTTCTTACTTGACACATCCCCAAAAGCAAGGGAATTAAAAGCAAAAATGAACTATTGGGACCTCATGAAGATAAAAAGCTTCTGCACTGCAAAGGAAACAATCAACAAAACTAAAAGGCAACCAACAGAATGGGAAAAGATATTTGCAAATGACATATCGGATAAAGGGCTAGTATCCAAAATCTATAATGAGCTCACCAAACTCCACACCCGAAAAACAAATAATCCAGTGAAGAAATGGGCAGAAAACATGAATACACACTTCTCTAAAGAAGACATCCGGATGGCCAACAGGCACATGAAAAGATGCTCAATGTCCCTCCTCCTCAGGGAAATACAAATCAAAACCACACTCAGATATCACCTCACGCCAGTCAGAGTGGCCAAAATGAACAAATCAGGAGACTATAGATGCTGGAGAGGATGTGGAGAAATGGGAACCCTCTTGCACTGTTGGTGGGAATGCAAACTGGTGCAGCCACTCTGGAAAACAGTGTGGAGGTTCCTCAAAAAATTAAAAATAGACCTACCCTATGACCCAGCAGTAGCACTGCTAGGAATTTACCCAAGGGATACAGGAGTACTGAGGCATAGGAGCACCTGTACCCCAATGTTTATAGCAGCACTCTCAACAATAGCCAAATTGTGGAAAGAGCCTAAATGTCCATCAACTGATGAATGGATAAAGAAATTGTGGTTTATATACACAATGGAGTACTACGTGGCAATGAGAAAGAATGAAATATGGCCCTTTGTAGCAATGTGGACAGAACTGGAGAGTGTGATGCTAAGTGAAATAAGCCATACAGAGAAAGACAGATACCATATGTTTTCACTCTTATGTGGATCCTGAGAAACTTAACAGAAACCCGTGGGGGAGGGGAGGGAAAAAAAAAAGGTTAGAGTGGGAGAGAGCCAAAGCATAAAAGACTCTTAAAAACTGAGAACAAACTGAGGGTTGATGGGGGGTGGGAGGGAGAGGAGGGTAGGTGATGGGTATTGAAGAGGGCATCTTTTGGGATGAGCACTGGGTGTTGTATGGAAACCAATTTGACAATAAATTTCATATATTAAAAAACAAACAAACTGGAAATTGATTGCTAAAAAAAAAAGAATTCCATTCTTCTATTAGTAAACCAGTATTACCAAAAATTGTGCTCAATTATTATTATATTTTACATTTTATCAATAAAATTTATTTTGGAAATTTGTTTTCTTTCCTCTACAAATGTCTACATAATATCCTCAATCTTACCTCTTGGCCCACAAAGCCTATATTACTTACTATCTAGCTCTTTATAGAAAGTATTTGCTAAGCTGGATCTAAGTCACAGTCCTACCTATGCTATGATATTAAATCTACTTCATGGTTTCGAGTTAATAAGTGTAAAGTGTGTAGAATGGTGGCATGTGGTAGGTGCTTTCTTAATGCAAGTTATTAACATTAATAGCTATATTTCTATAGCTCGTCTGAACTCTATAGAATTGTGGTCATTACAAAAAAGGTTATCTGTCAGCGAGTAAAAATGTCCTTTAAGACATTCCTCTCTAAAAGTGTCCTAAAGTGGTTTCTACCTAATCCATCCCAGCTCAACTTTTTTTAAATGTTTGTCTGTTTTACATTTATTTATTTTTGACAGACAGAGTGAGACAGAGCGTGAGCAGGGGAGGGGCAGAGAGAAAAGGAGACACAGAATCCAGGCTCTGAGCAAGTGTTCAGCACAGAGCCCGACATGGGACTTGAATCCACAAACTGTGAGATCATGATCTAAGCTCAGTTGGATGATCCACCGACTGAGCTACCCAGGTGTCCTGGTTTATTTATTATCTTTGAGAGAGAGCACACACACAAGAGGGGGAGGGGCAGAGAGGGAGGGAAACAGTATCTGAAGCAGGCTCCAGGCTCCAACCTGTCAGCGCAGAGCCCAACACGGGATTCGACCCACCAACCGTGAATCATGACCTGAGCCCAATGTTTAACTAACTGAGCCACTCCCTCCCACTCACCTCCCTATCCCTGCTCACTTCCCCTTCCTCTACCCCTCCTCCTCCTCCTCTTTCATTTTTTTAGTAGCAGCTTTATTGAGTTATAAATCACATACTCTACAATTCACTCATTTCATTCAATGCATCGCTACAACCAATTTTAGAACATTTCCATCAACCTAGAAGGAAACCTGCACTTTCTCAGCTGTCATCTCCCAATCCTCTCACCTCCCCCACAACCCTAGGCCGCAACTAATCCACTTTGAGTCTCCATAGATTTACCTGTTCCGGACATTTAACATAAGTGGAAGCATCTGAAATGTGGTCTTTTGTGACTGGCTTGCTTTTCTTGGCAAAATATTTTCAAGCTTCATCCACATTGTAGCAAGTATCAGTACTTCTTTTTTTTATGGCAGAATAATAGTCCATTGTATGGATTACCAATTTTGTTCATTAGCTGATAGACATTGGGTTCTTTCTATCTTTTGGCTATTATGAACAAGGGACACTCATGTATATGTTTTTATGTAGACATATTTTCATTTCTCTTAGGAAGACACCTAGAAGTAAAATCACTGGGTCACATGATAACTCTATGTCTAATTTTGAGGAATCGCCAAACTGTTTTCCAAAGTGGCTGCACCAAGTTTGCATTTCCACCAGCAGTATGAGGGCTCTGATTTCACATCTTCACCAACACTTGCAATTAATCTGCTTATTATTATTATTATTATTATTATAGCATTCCTAGTGACTGTAAAGTAACATCCAGTTCATTTTTAATTCTCTGACATGGGGTGTTGGAAAACTACCTTCCTCACCACTCTAGATTGGGTCCATGACACCACCCTGGGAGCCCAGCTCTAAGAGCACATCGGGGTATTTCCACTAAAATCTAAATTTTTCTCATAGGAGAAAAGGATCCCAGAGATTATGCCCTACTGGTAGCTTTCCAGTTCACAAAACTACACATTTACTTAACCCTCTAAGAAGCATTATTGGGAAATGTGGAAATGTTTTTCAAAGAACTACAAATACTTACAGGCAGATTATTACTAGGGAGCTTGACTCAGCAAGACAAGATTGCTTCCAGAAAGAAGTTCTGCAGAGATTACTGCTCACCTCCCCCCCTCCATCCCTATGATTTACAGAGACTTAAATCTCTCCTCTCTCTTCTGGGGAGAGGAAGCAGGGGCACCGGGAAAGAAGTCTCCATACAGGAAGGAGTGCTCCTGGAGAGGCAGGCCCCACACTGGGACAGAAGATCAGAGGGGACACTGGTTTCCGGTCCTGCCCTGAGAGGCAGCAGCTCCCCCCGGGGTGGAGCAGAAATGGGGATATTTGTACCTGTCAACCTTAAAAATAAAATAGCCAGTTATTTTACCAGCAAAAACGTTTATGGGAGAATAACAGAAGAATTGGAAACTATGGTGGATGACAGACAAGTCCAGAGACAAAGGGAAGGGAAGGTCAGCTTCTATTAGCTTTTAGGAGGAAATCAGGGAGGGTTGTTTTGAATACAAGTTCGCTGGTGCAGAACAAGAGTTGGAGCTTGTTTCAGTGGCGGTTTCTCACTGGCTGCAAGCGGTAGTTAGTGGTCATAGGCCCGGAAGGATCTTCCTTCTTTTTCTTAAAAGCAGGCAGTGACATTCTGATGTGAAAAATGTCCTCTCCTGTCAAGATAAGAATGGTCTTCCTTCTTCCTGCTGGTTATACAGGCTGCAGGGAGCGGTACCTGCATGAGAGATCCCCTTCAGAGCTCCCCAATTTGGTTTTAAATGAGGTTTCTTTTATTTTCACACCCGTGAACAATGTCAGCCAGTCAAAGGCTATCGCACGCCTACTGCGTGCTGGCTTCTGTGGGGTGTCCTGCTTCCTGGGTGCACTTTGCTGAGTGTTCCAAGGTGAGCTCGTCCCCTTATACATCCTCCCACCACATCCTGAATGTGTCCCTCATAGCGCTTTGTACAGAGTTATCTCAGAAATGCTCATTTCAATTCATCGCTATAACCTCAGAGCCTGGGACGGTCCTCTGGTGCTTGTAAGATGCTCTAACGTACTTGGTGAATAAAGGAAATAATCTAAAGTCAATAATGGGTGGCGGACCCCAAGTCCAATGCCTCCCTATGTAGATTATTTGATAGTTTAGTCACACTTAGTAAAAATACAGTTCTGTTGAAAATTTCCTTTGTTATGATGACTGCTTAATATTCTTCTCAAGAAGTCACCAAATTTGTCTTGACCTAGCTTAGCTTTTGGACATTTATATAGTTTTATGTTTTTTTCTTTGAAAAATAATAGTAATGCATCCTTGTACAAGCATCTTTGAGTACATGTCTAGTTATGTCCTTTGGGCAAATTCCTAGAATGAAATCGCTGGTCAAGGGATATGTCTATTTGCTTTCTTTTTTTATTGAGGTGTAATTAACATACAATGTTGTATTACTTTTACGTGTATAATATGGTGAACAAACACTTCCATGCAACACCTGATACTCATCACAAGCTCTCTCCTTAATCCCCACCACGTATTTTTTTTTAATGTTTATTTATCTTTGAGAGAGAGAGAGTGAGCGAGGGAGGGGCAGAGAGAGAGACAGAAGATCTGAAGCAGGCTCTGTGCTGACAGCAGAGAGCCTGCTGTAGGGCTCGAACTCACCAACCTAGAGATCATGACCTGAGCTGAAGTCAAGGTGCTTAACTGACTGAGCCACCCAGATGCCCCTCAACACCTATTTCACCCATCCTCCCATCCACCTCCTCTCTGGTAACCATCAGTTTGTTCTCTGTAGTTAAGAGTCTGTTTTGGTATTTGTCTCTTTTTTAATTTGTTTGTTTCTCAAATTCCACATATTAATGAAATCATATTGCATTTGTCTTTCTCTGGCTTATTTCACTTAGCATTATACCCTCTAGATACATCCATGTTGTTGCAAATGGCAAGATCTCATCCTTTTTTTATGGCTGAGTAATATTCCATTGCATATCTATACCATATCTTCTTTATCCATCTATCAATGGGCCCTTGGGTTTATGTTGCTTCCATAATTTGGCTATTGTAAAGAATGCTGCAATAAACATAGGGGTGCAAATATCTTTTCAAATTAGTGTTTTTATTTTCTTTAGGTAAATACCCAGCAGTGGAATTACTGAATCATACGGTAATTCTATTTTTAATTTTTGATTTCCTCTTTGATTTCTCGGTTGACCTATTCATTGTTTAGTAGCATTTTACTTACCTCCACGTATTTGTGTTCTTTCCACATTTTTTCTTGTGATTGACTTCTAGTTTCATGCCACTGTGGTCAGAAAGATGCATGATCTGGTATCAATCTTTTTTAATTTATTGAGAGTTGTTTTGTGGCCTGCGAGTTTGGCTGCTGGGACCGCAGGTGCACCAGAGCGTGTGGCTGTCTTCCCCTCTCTGGGGCAGGAGCGCCTTGGAGAGACTCCCGCTGCTGAGTGGGACAAGCTGGATGGGGTGGTTCTGCAGGAGAACGTGGGTGGGGCGCATGGTGCTAGGTGTTGGAGAGCCTGGTGGAGAGTGTTCCCGCTGGTTCTGCAAGTGTCCTGATATCTCGGCTGGGTGGTGGAGAGGGGGGAGGTGTGTGCCAGCCCTTCTGTTCTTGGGCAAGTCTTCTAAAAATCCCTGCCCCTCCAGCGCACATTCTGAGGTTAGTAAATAAATCTTCACATATACCCCAGGTGCTTTTCAAACAGCTGCTTCTATGCTATTTCTCAGTGGGGTTGTTATGCGGGCTCTTTAAGGGCGGGGTGTCAGTTTCCTCCTGCCTTCCAGCTTTCCCAGAGTTAAGTCCGGATGGTTTTTAAAGTACCCAGAGTTAAGCCCTGATTATTGTAAAAACTCGAAAAGTTAAGCCTCACTGGTTTTCGAAGCCAGATGTTATGAGAACCTGTCTTCCCAATGCAGGTCACCCATGCCTAGGGTGGCGTCTGATCCTCTCTCAGTGCTAACTTCTCTGGCTTGTGGTATCTTTCCTGTTTGTGGTTAGTCCTGCTGGGGGGTGTTGGTTCTCAGCCATGTCTCTGCCCCTCCTACCCGTTTTGATGCGGCCTCCTCTCTACACTTATTTGTGGAAAGTCTGTTCTGCCAGTCAGGTTGTTTTCAGAGTTCCTTGCACTAATCTGCCTGTTGTCTCAGTGTGTCTATTGGAATAGATGATAGGATCTAGTAGGATCCTTTTACTCTGCCATCTTCCCAGAAGTTGTCCATCTTTTTAAATGTTTATTTATTTTTGAGAGAGAGAGAGAGAAAGACAGAGTGCAAGTGGGGAGGGGCAGAGAGAGAGGGAGACACAGAATCCAAAGGAGGCTCCAGGCTCTGAGCTGTCAGCACAGAGCCCCAAGTGGGGCTCGAACTCACGGACCGTGAGATCATGACCTGAGCAAAGTCGGACACTTAACTGACTCAGCCACCCAGGTGCCCCAGAAGTTGTCCATTTTTAAAGGTCTGTAATACATGTTGCAATTTCTGTAATGGCATGTTGGTGGCATACCATTGCCAACAGCAGATCTTATCATTCTTTCAATCTTTCAATCTTCAAGATCTATCAATCTTTCAATCTTTCAAAATAGGCCCACAGCCATAGTATCTAATTGGTTCCTGGTGCTGAGCAACCTCTCAGGTAATTGCTTGTGAACATGTGCTGACGTTTTATTTCAAATTTGTCATAAAGAAAACAGTTCCTTAGAAAGCCAAATCAAAAATTCCTTCTTAGAAGAGATATTTCATAGGTAACTTGAACAACAATTCAAAAGAATGTCTGGTTAAAGATTATGGAGTTGAGTTGAGTTCAAGCCTTGAATGTCAAATGAAATGTTATGGCCCTCCCCCTCCCCAGACTGACAGCCAGCTGGGGGGTATAGGAGCCAAATTCCCAAGAATAGGCACTTATCTGATTAAATTCCATTCGAAAATAACTCAGAGTTCAGCTTCAAATGAGGCTTAGTTTAGTTTTCTCTTTTCCTAGTGCAAAGTGACACTTTTCATGGTGTTGATATTTGGTATTTCTTTTATTTATATTTTAACTAACTTACTTTGTTTGCTTCCCCACCCCCACACTCTGAAGGGTCTTTTCTTCAACTCACCCAAGGATGTGTCCCAGCATGGTGTCCTCTGAATGTCAGGCAGTTTTGTCCCACCCTCAGGATTCTTGACAAACCACATGCCGTCTTTACTCTTTCCTCTAGAATATCGTTTGGAAATTGACTTAAGACCTAAATGAATTTACTTTTAAAATAAACTTTACATCATCACCTTAAATAAAAAACTAGTTTCCTTTCTCATAAATAGAAAGTCATCATACAATGAACACAACAAAAATTAAGTGTTAGTGGGTTCTAGGTGCATATCTCTGCCAAAGGCTCTGTGCCTGGGGCTGCTCTGTCTTCCTTGTAAAGGAAATATGCAAGTATCAGAACACAGATACATTGGCAGTCAGCGTGATTTTCTCCCTGTGTAATCAGAGTGTCTGAAATGTGTTTGAAAAGGCAATTACTTTCCTCCTCCGAGTAAATCAATGTTTTCTAACAGTGACCACAGACCACTTAAAATCAACTTTGTGCCACGGGCACAGTGATTGTCACACCTGAGCACACAGCAAAATTACCTGGAGTCTTGTTAAAACACAGATGGCTGATGCAGTAAGCCTGGGCTGGGGATTGAAATGTGCATTTCTAAAAAGTTCCCGAGTTGTGGGCATGCTGCTGGTGCGGGGAACACTTTGACGGCCACTGCCCTCATTTCTCGTTGCGTTGTCTCCCATTTTAGGAGCAACTGGACTGGGGACGCTGGCAGGTGCAAACCAGAAACCACTGCGATCCCTAAACAGGTGCTAATGTACTCCCCTCTGTTGTTGGCGGTTTTCCTCTCCAAGAGCAAGGAGCCCAGGCCTAGTGCTAGCACCCTAACAGCAGCATTAAAATCTCTTGAACCACTCACCCCTCCAGGAGGAAATCTGAATTACAGTTGGTGGAGGCGATAGGGACCTTCCTCCCCTACATGGAATCTCCCGTCATCCCATTCGGGGAGCTGGGTGTGTGAAAGGTGAAGCTGCTTCCTGGGGAAAGCCCCTCCATATCACTTCCCCAAGAGCTTAATTCCAGAAGATAGATAATGGAATCGTGATGTCAGAGAAGTGTGGCCTGATGCCACAGGGAGTGTACATTTTAGTCTAAGTGCAACAACAGGAAGGTTCTTGGTGGTCTCATCTAAAGGAGCCCCTCTCCCCACCTGACTACAGGCCCCCAGTTCATTTTGCATGACCATCCTCACAATGTGAACTTCCGTGGTCTCTTTGTTGGTTTGGTTGTCTGTTGCTCCTCTTCCATGAGAGCCTCCCTGCTTTGTTCACTCCTCTGTCCCCAGCATCCAGAGCAGCTGGCACAAAGCAGGTGCTTCCTAAATATTTATGGAATAAAGGAAAGGATGGCCGAATGCCATTCAGTCTGTTCTAGATTCAGGGAGTAAGGAATGCAAAGTAAATGAGATATAGTCATGGGTCTTCAGGCTCACAGATATTTGGATAACTTATTTTCCAAAAGTTGGTTGCCATTATCAAATTATTCATAAAAAGAGAAAATAAAATTCATAAAGAAATGTGAGGGAAATACCCTTCACTCATTTTACAGTTATGCTACTAGCAAAACAAAATAACATTTTACATCTTTAAAAATGTTTGCAGTCAATTCAGGTGAGGGTGCAGATACTTTAATAAGCTTACAAAGGCTATATTCCCTTCAAAAGGAAATGCGGCAACAGATATCAGGAGCCATAGAAAATGGTTTTTTGACTGAGACATGACATAAAAAATTACCCACTTCCTGAGAAATTCACTTCTGGGACTTTATCCTAAGGAAAGATTTCCAAATGAATGGAAAATTATACGTACAAACTATTAATACACGCACGACATGAATGAATCTCAAAATAATTATCCTGAGTAAAAGAAGCCGGACCAAAAAATAAAAGCCCCCCAGACCCAGTACATCTGTTTGACTCCATTTCTATAAAATTCTAGGAAATGCAAATTAATCTATAGTGACAGAAAACAGAGGAGTGGTTACCTCAGACTGGGGGTGTGGGGAAGGATGGGCACAAAACTTTTGGGGATTGTGAGAATATTTGGTATCTTGATCACGATCATCGTTTCATGGGTATAAGCCCATATCAAAACGTGAAATATGTGCATTCATATTACATAAATTATACCTCAATAAAGTTGTAAAAGAAAAGAAAAAGAAAGGGCTGATAGACACAGTAATCTGGATGAATTGTGAAATCATTGTACTAAGGGGGAAAACCAGACATAGAATAAATAATACATGCTGTATGACTCCATTTATATACAATTCTAGAAAAAGCAAACTAATCTCTAGTGACAAAAGCAGGTCAGTGGTTGCCTGGGGTGGGGGGTGGAGGGAGGAACACACTGCCAAGGGGCAAGCGGAAACTTTGGGGCGCGATAGAAATGTTCCATGTCGTGATTATAACGGTGGTTTCACACGTATACACATCTATCAAAACTCACCAAAATTTACCCTTTAAATGGATTCGCTTATTGATGTAAATTAGACCTAACTCAATAAAGTGAATTTAAAAAGAAAACAGAAGAGACGAAAAAGAGGCCTTAGTTTAACTTCTGGTGCCAGGAATGCTTCAAGCCGAGAATAACAGCACAGGCGTTTTGCCTGGGAAAAATATTTAAATGGGCCTCTCAGCTATATAAGAGCAAACCCGAAATTCTATTCCTGAATGGAGACCTTGGGGACAACAAGGAATTAACCTGCTGTGTAATAACAAAAAATTTTGTCTTCACTAAGGTCAGAGGTAAAACTGCCTAATATTCACAAGGAGCGACTGTTTTCACCCCTCTGTCCGGGGCTAGACCCAGGGGGAATTGGGGTTCTGAGCTGTAGGGAGGGAGGCCTGAGTTAACAAGACCCTACTCTAAGTGATGGGCTGGTTCCTGAAATGTAGTGAGAAGTCAGGGGCTCAGGGGTTCGGGGACAAGAGGTAAGTAGAGGAGCTGGGAGAGGGAGGCCAGGACAGCGAACGAACAGCCAGGAGTGAAGAGCTACGGTCATCCATTTTAAGTTTTTCCCCTTTCTGTACTGTATTTCCCCTCCCTGAGCTGTCACCCACAAGCCTTCAGTAAAGTTAGGCTAAATGCTACAGTTCAATATTAACTGTGTTTGCAGGTATTTATGGGGCGCAGCGTCCAGGTAAAGTGATCTGTGGAGAGCCATGGAAGCCTGGAGATAGGATTACAAAGTTGCTAGAAGTGACCATCAGGGAGGCCCCTGAAAAGCTAAACAGCAAACGGTTTGGGGAAAACATGGAAGAGCCCCTCAGGGATTCTTGGAACTACCCTCTCCACGCTCATATGGCAGGAAGTGGAGCACAGACACTACATGCGGTGTTTGAAGGAATGGTGACCTCCTAAAGCGTGGTAGCCCAGGGACATTTGGGATGTTTAACGACTAACCCCCTGCCCCCCCCCCCCCCACACACACCTCACAACCTCCCAAGGAGGTTTGGGCTGTTTTGAGCTATTTTGAACTATAATACTTTGGACAGAATATTTTGGACAGAAAAATACTAAGTCCAGGTTACCTCTTTTATCTCAAAAGCTCGGAAGAGACCTATGGTATATGACCAAACCCCAAGGAGTAATTGCCTCTGGCTGATTGACGTCAGTTAATGACTGGACTTTGTACCCAAAAGAGGGTTAAAACTGAAGACAGTTGGAGGGAAGTCATTTCCTCCTTGGATTGCCCGGCAAGAACATCTAAAATGAAAGCCTTTCCTCACCTCGCTCTTCTCATCCTCCTTTTCGGAGCCTCAGGTAAGGAACATTTTGCAATTTTTATTCTTTTAATCATGTTTGCTGTCTCTGAGATAGAACCAGCGGGCTTAAGCTACTAGCTCCAAGGTCCAACAAAGCAGACTATTTCATGGCTGAAGTTTCCTCTCCCATTCTGCTCAAAGACGTAGGGCATTTCAGTGCGATGAAGGAAGACATAGCACAAGTAAAGGGGGCTCTGGGCTAAGGTGTGGGGTTCAGCAAGCCAGAGATTTGTCCTCCAGAGTTCCTCAGGCCAGACAAGAACAACTCAGTAGGTTCCGAGGGCCTGATGCCCTACAGTAGCCTTTTCTTTGGCCCCCAAATGTCATTTGGACCGTAATGCAATGCAGGGATCTGGTTTAATCCCTGATTCCAGCATCAGGAGTCTTTTGTCTCCTTCTACATGGGAATTACGGTTTATCTGTGGGCAAATCCCTAAACCCATCTGGGTATTGGCCGGCTCTTCTATCAAAGATGGATGCGCGTATCAATCTCACAGTTACTCTCTGACTCAGGGTGAGCCCTTGTTAAATGAGAAGAGTAGCAGGAATAGGAGGAGCAGCAGTGAAGATGGCCAGCTGGTGGGGCACCCAGGCTGGCTCAGTCAGTGGAGCTCACAACTCTGTCTCAGGATTGAGCCCCGCGTTGGGTGTAGAGATTACCTAAAAATACACTCTTAAAAAAAAAAAAAAAAAAAAGGTGGTCAGTTGGTGAACTATTTTCTTGCTCCTGGCAGAGCAATGGTTTATCTCTTCAACACTTAATGACTATTTAAGCCAGGCCCTGTTGAAGGTGGAGAGCCAGATTCTGCCATCCAGGGGCTCACAGCCTTGTGGGGGAATCAGTGGTCTTTCTATACCGGAGGGGTTAGGAATTGCTTCCTCACTTACACTTTTTTTTCTTTTTTCTTTTTCTCACGAAACCTTCTAATATTTGATTTTAAACTGGTTGTCAGTGTCAGCGTTCTTTGAGACAGGGGTTCTAGAAGAGTGATCACTGGGTCACTAAGAGTTTACTACTGTTCCATGTGTCCAGGGGTTTCTAAGAGTTGGAAAAAAGGCAACTCTGATGATCACCGTAGCCCTTAGGGCAAAAATCATCTCTACTCATCCTGCTCTTTAAAAAATTAATGTGTCTAAAATTATTAATGGGTAAACATCCCTAGGAAACAATTTTTGGAGAAAGTTTAATACACACGTAATGAGGTGTTTTTATTTCATCACTCTTTAAATAAACCCCCTCCCCTGCCCTCCCTAAAATGGGGACTATTGCCTTAAACTATAAAAAGACAAAAAAAGACAAAGACTGCCACTTTCAGGTAGTAACAGCGCCACCTGCTGGCATTGTCAATTGTCCTCACAGAAGACTACTAGAGAATATTAAACCCGGATTTAATAGTCCAGCAACTACAGGCCTAAATGATGTTACTTCTTGGTCCTTGTCTTCATACATATTAACTTTTTGTAATATATTTCAGTAACATTTTTCCAGTTTCTTTCTCTTTAATTTTATCTATTGTGAGGGTTTTGTGTGTGTGTGACCGAAGTAGTCATGTATTTTCTTTACTTTTTTTTAAAAGAGAGAGAGAGAGAGAGAGAGAGCGTGCATGAGTGGGGAGAGGGGCAAAGAGAAATAGAGAGAATCTTAAGCAGGGCTCACGCTCTGTACGGAGCCCAATGCAGGGTTCGATCTCACAACCCTGGGATTGCGACCTGTACCAAAATCAAAAGTTGGACTCTCAACCAACTGAGCCACCCAGGTGTCCCCATGTATATCGTTTTTAATGTAGTCAACTATATTTATTTTTCAAGAAAGAATGATTGGGTACTAATTGGTATTAAAGAATAAGTAACTGCCGTTATATATCGAATGTTCTTTCTTCTGAAACTTGGTATCTTTGTTCCTCCAGCCATTGGGCAAAATACAACTCCTTCAAGTAGCGCTACCGTAAATGACGTAATTACTGCTGCCACAACACCTGCCGCAACAACTGCCACAACACCTACCACAACAACTGCCACAACACCTACCACAACAACTGCCACAACACCTACCACAACAACTGCCACAACACCTACCACAACAACTGCCACAACTGCCACAACAACTGTCACAACTGCCACAAAAACTCCACCTACTTCCTCTGTGGCCTCTGTTTCTATATCGAGTTCAGTTACAGACGCCACTGTCACGTCTACAACAAGTAAATCAAGCACAGGTGAAAACACAACAACTGCACCTACCCCTGGCTGCGTTTCTTCTGGGAGCAACGAGCCAACCACAGTGGTTACTTCTCCAGAAACACAAACGACAGAGACGGACACTGGATCATCCCTCATCACAGTCCCCCAAAGTAATTCCTCAGAGGCTGTTCCTTCAGTGACTTCTGGCAATGTCACTTCGCCTGAGATCAGACCCCCAAGCCCTGGTCCCCCAGGTAAGAGCGATTTCCTTAAAGACTGCTCCTTTGCAGAGTCCTAGCATTGTGGAGGATGGTAGGTAAGTGTGTTCTGTGGGGGGAGGAAAGTGGGTATAGAGAGACCCAAGGTTTCCTTGAACATGAACCCCTGGAATTACAAACTCTGAGTCAAGGGGCACCTGGGTGGCTCAGTCGGTTAAGCATCCAACTTTGGCCATGTTCTCACGGTTTGTGAGTTCGAGCCCCACGTCAGGCTCTCTGCTGTCAGCACAGAGCCTGCTTCTGATTCTCTGCCCCCTCTCTCTCTGCCCCTCCCCCACTCTCTATCTCAAAAATGAATAAATATTTAAAAATTAAAAAAAAACAAACCCTGAGTCACAAAGACTAGTAGTCATGGCAGAGACCCTAAAAGATAACCCACGGTTTCATTCTGTTCTCCTTTGCCCTCCACCTATCCTACTTCAAGTTAGTTATGGAATATTTTTATAGACTTGGGCATCATGAAAGCTACTTTTCTAGCTTCCATCTCCCTAGGAGATTTTAAGAAATAGTTTCAGCTTCTCTGAGAAGGCAAGGTCCAAATAAACACCGTCTCTCCAGCCCCACTGGTCTGTCTCCCTGATCTACGCAAGGAAGGAGTCAGTGCTATCCTGACTCAATGTTGGGGGAAAGTATGACATTGCAATGGTGGCTGTTCACAGTTTGGAGTTTGAGTTAATTCACGGAATGTGAGTCTGAGGAATAAAAAGCCACACAACGGCAGTGCTCAAATGGTCCTAGACATGGGGCCATTGTCCAAAGGACAGATGTTTCAGGAATACTGTCCTGAAGAGTTGGCAGTTGACCTCAAGTCAAAATTATTGAAACAGAAACCACTTGCCTCATTTCCCAAAGTTTGGTCTTATTAGAATAAGGGTCAGCGAACTTTATCAGCAAAAGCCAGCTAGCAAATATTTTCGGTTTTGTGGGCCACAATAGGGTTTCTGTTGCAGCTACTCCAGCCTGCCATTTTAACACGAAAGCGGTCACAGTCCAGACACAAATGAATGAGTCTGGCTGCACACCAGTAAAACTTTATTTACAAAAACTGAAGACGGGCCAGATCTGTCTCATGAGTCATAGTTTACCAACCCCTGGTCTAAAAGAATCCTCAAACCTAGGCTTGAAGGGTCTAGATAGATCTAAGAACTGGCTGGTTAAGCAAAGGGAGACAGAGCCTGTATCTGAGACCTGGGTCCCTGTCCGCCTTCATGTTTGGAGGGACCACTCTGAAGACTAGGCCACCTGGGTCACAGCTGCACAATCAGCTCTACTGAAGTCAGGAAAGAGAACTTTTCTAAGCCATTTCTGCTTCCCCGGACATTCCCTCAGAGTAAAACCCCTCCACTAGCTACCTGGGGAGGGGGCAAGTCACTTCCCTCCTGGCTTCAACTTACCCATCTGTAATAAGGTGTGACTGAACCAAATAGCCATCAAAATCCCTTCCGGCTGCAACATCCTGTGACTTTATTCCTGTCGCATAGAACAGGCTGACAAGTCTGTCCTTTATTGCCGGAGAGAAAGCATTCCAGGACTTGTCTGCCTGGTGTATCCTGAGTGGGGTTGTGCTCCGTTCCTTCCCTAGGATTTTCCAAATCATCCTTGCAATGTGGGGATTTTTGAAAACACCTTTTATTTTACTTAGAATATTAGTTCATACCGAGGTGCCTGAGTAGCTCAGTCAGTTAAGCATCTGACTTTGGCTCAGGTCGTGATCTCCCGGTTTGTGGGTTTGAGCTCCGCGTCGGGCTCTGTGCTGACAGTGCAGAGCCTGCTTGGGGTTTTCTGTCCCCTTTTCCCTCTGCCCCTTCCCCACTTGTACTCTTTCTCTCAAAAATAAATAAACATTAAAAAAAAAAAAAGATTCCTTCATGTCTTTTCAGGGCTTCAAAGCTCCTTTCTTTTTAACTCTGAATAATATTCCACTTGAATATTATTCCACTGAATAATATTCCACTGTGAATGTAGCACAGTTTTATCCATTCACCTACTGAAGAATATCTTGGTTGCTTCCAAATTTTGGCAATTATGAATAAAGCTGCCATAAATATGCCTGTGCAGGTTTTTGAGTGGGCATGTTTTCAACTCCTTTGGGTAAATACCAAGGAGTGTGCTTGCTGGATTATTTGGTATGTTTAGTTTTGTAAGAAACTACCAAACTGTCTTCCAAAGAAGCTATACCATCTTGCTTTCCCACCAATGAGAGTTCCCATTGCTCCAAATCCTCATCAGCACTATCTACCTATCTATTTATTTTGAGAGAGAGGAGAGAGTGTGCAAGCAGTGGAGGGGCAGAGAGAGAGGAGAGAGAGAATCCTAAGCAGGCTTCGTGCTGTCAGTGCAGAGCCTGATGTGGGGGCTCGATCTCACAAACCGAGATCATGACCTGAGCCCAAATCGAGAGTTGGGCACTTAACTTACTGAGCCACCCAGGCACCCCTAATTTCTATTTTTTTAAATAAAAGTAGGGGTGCCTGGGTGGCTCAGTTGGTTGAGCATCCGACTTCTGCTCGGGTCATGATCTCTCGGTTCCTGGGTTTGAGCCCCACATGGGGCTCTGTGTTGGCAGCTCAGAGCCTGGAGCCTGCTTCGGATTCTGTGTCTCCCCCTCTCTCTGCCCCTACCCCGCTCATGCTCTGTCTCTCTCTCAAAAATACATAAACATTAAAAAAAATTTTTTTAAAGTAAATTAGGCCCAAAGTTATGGAAGAAAAGAAGCTTAAACAGGGCAAAAGTATATTCAGTAAAAACTAAATCTCCCTCCTATCCTAAGCTCCTAGGACCCAGACCCCAGTTTCCTTCCTCAGAGGCAACTTCTGTGGCCAGCTTCTCATATCTTTCTCCAGAGGAATTTGTGCAAATACGAGCGTACACATTTGTGTGTTTGTGCATGTTCCTCTCTTTTTATCACAAAAGAAAGCATGTTGTACACATTGCACCTTATATATAGCTTTTTTAAAAAAAATCAACAATTTCTACCTATAAGTTTGTAAGAATATGAACACCTTTTGATCAGTCACTTGACTGTTTCTGAAATCAAAGCTCAGAATCATTTCATTCGACAGAGGTGGAGAAAATGGCCAGCCAAGACAACCATTTGGCCTCTGACCTAACTCCACTCCCCGATCCCACCACTTCTCCAGAGAGAGGAAGAGGCTGTACCCTGCCTGGTCTGGGAGCACCACCCAATGGTGTGGACACCATTGCAATATAATTCTCACCAACTATTCAAGTCATCCACTCAGAAAGCCAGGGGAGAGTGTGTGCCATCATCACTTCCTCTGAGAATTTTCACTGAGTTAATCTGCAGGGGCCCCTTCCTGTCCCTTTTCCTTTCTTCATGCACCTGTGTGCTATGTTTGTTAACTCAAATAGAACACCTAGTTTCTTGGGGGGGGGTGCTTCTTGCCTCTACCTCCCTATAAGACAGTTATTCATACTTTCCTAGAAAATAGGATTCTCTCTCTCAAATGGTGTTAAGGCATTAACACCTAGTTAACACCTAGTCTGTGCCTAGTGTCAGAGGCACAGACATCAAGGTTCTGAAGGATCCTTGCAATCCAAAGATTCCAACGATGGAATTAGAAGACTGCTGTCTCTATAAGTACACTCTTGCCCACCGGCCCCTGCCCTTTACCGTTGACAAGCCTCTGGCTCCAGAATTTCAGCAACAAACTCCCTTGAGACGTAAGGGAATATGTATTTGCTTCTAGCTCTTCTAAGGGTGTGCTGTAGAGTAACATAACCAAGGAATGGAAAGTGCCCAGAGGGAGGCAGGAAGATTTTGAAGTATGTTTCTGGGTGTAATTTGTTGTCATTCTGTGGATTTTTAATCTCTTTCTCCTCCATCTCAGATCCCAGCAGTCCTTGCCAAGGAGCTCCCTGTAAAGGCGGTTCTTCATGTGTTAGCCTGAATGATACCTATTTTTGCCTGTGTTTGTTAGGATATTACTATAACTCTTCCACATGCAAAGAAGGTGAGTTACAAGGGATGAACCGGGCAGAGCTGCATTTCAGACCTAAAGTGGAATGGAAAATGTAAAGTAATGTCAAAAGAGCCTCCAGAATAGTAGAGGTAGAGGATGATTTATAGGTAACAAAGGCCTGCTGAGTAGAGAAAAAGCTCCTGCTTTTATTTCAGTGGAAACTAGAGGGATGGGAGATGGACCAAATCAGAGGTGTGTGTGAGCTTGTCCTAAAGGTCTGGAAGTGGATGTGTCCCTTCACTGTACTGGTTAAAGGGAACGGTGCCATAAGGACAAAATGACGAGTGTTGCAGCCCCTGGAAAATTCTGACAACTGCATAAATACAAAGTTGTGCTGTTACATGGGGACACCGATTCAGGATAAGGTGCCATACTTAAGACAAACCTGAGAGCCTACTCTCTGACCTCGATTCAGTTCTCTGTCACAGAATTTGCTTGCTCCCAACAGAAAGCTCCATTTTTAGAGACTTAAGAGCCTCTTGGCTCCTGAAATGGACTTTAGGAGCAAATCAATATACCTCTGGCATAACCCTTTTTTGGTTAGTTCAGCTGGGTGCTCTGCAGGTCCAAGGCTGTTTCCTGAGTTAGAAATTGTTCTCTGTTTCATGAATGAAAAATATCTCCCCCTGCCAGAGCAGACCAATTATACAGGAAATGAATGTACCGTGTTGGCCACAGGGATTAGAGATACCCCAAAAGCCAAACGGACGTTCATATTTCAGCACTAATAATCTCATTTCTGGGCATCCACTCTAAGTAAGGGACCCCAAATATAGAAAGGTTTGTGCATAAAGATGTTTGCTGCAAACTTTATTTTTCCTTTTAAATAGTCGGTAGCATTAAAACAAATAAAGACTATTAATGAAGATAATGTATATTTCATAGAGTATTTTGCAGTCTTTAAAAATAATAGTTATCAGAAAAAAACCAATAGTTATGGGGGGGCGCCTGGTTGGCTCAGTTGGGAGAGCATGCAACTCTTGATCTCAGGGTCACGAGTTCAAGTCCCATATTGGGCGTGGAGCCTACTTTAAGGAATAAGCATACAAGTAAGTGAAATAGTTATGAAGACTAGGTAACTATTTGGAAAAGTGCTTATTATGTGACAATAGGTAAAGAAGACTCACAATGTAAACATGGAATTGTAACGATGCAAACTATGCACGGAAAACAAAAGCTGGGCAAACTGTACCAAAGCAAAAATGGTTGCGTTAGGCTGGGTGAGATCTGGGGCAACATTTTTCATACTTCCAGACTTCCCATAATAATCATCATATGATGTTTAGAATTTTAGAGAATAATCTATGTTTTAAACACAATGGAAATTAACCCTTTTTATGTTAAATATTACAAAAAAGATTCTGCTTAAATTTCAGGAAAGCTATTCCCTGGAACAATTACAGTAAAAGTATCAGAAATGTCTGGTTTAGAAGATGAAAATTCTATGGCCTATCAAAAATTACATATTAAAGTTACTGAATTTGTAAGTATTTTCCTACCTTTCTTCCTGCATAAGTGTCCTTTATTCTAACAATGACTTACGGATGTAGGACTGGTATTCAGTCCGTACACACTGGTGCAGCTGTATTAGTCCGTGAAATAGTGAAATGCACCCTTACTGGTTGGTAAATAGCAACTGTCCTGAGCCCCTGGCACCTGGTTGCCCGGGCTCCTTCTGCTAGGACGCTTAGGCCTCCCCATGATCCTGCACCTAGATGACTAACACTAAGCACGGCAGAGGGCCCTCCGAGGCTTGTTCCAACCATACCATACTCTTTGATACAGAAGCTATGAGAATATTTTTAAATGGAGGGGTGTCTGGGTGGCTCAGTCAGTTAAGCGGCAGACTTCGCCTCGGGTCATGGTCTCGAAATTCGTGAGTTCCAGCCCCACGTCGGGCTCTCTGCTTTCAGTCCAAAGACTGTTCCAGATCCTCTGTCTCCTTCTCTCTCTGCCCCTCCCCCACTTGCATCCTCTCTCTCTCTCCCAAAAATAAACATTAAAAGAAAAGAATATTTTAAAATGGACACATAAATATAATGATGTTTTAAAATATTTTCGTAGGAAAAAAAATAAAAAATAAAATATTTTCGTAGGATTGAAGAGAAAAAAATTAAGGTTTCTTTTTTTCCTTTCTACCCTCAAATTTGCATATACTTCTATCCTAGTCGGGCTTTTTTTTAATGCCTGGAAAAGGAACTCTGTTCAGATTAGTATCTGTTACTTTTTCTCCCCCCACTGTCGAAAAAGTCAAAATGAACCTTAGCTTCATTTCATTTTGATGATTGTGAGTGAATGTGCCAGCATGAAAAGGGGTGGAAATCTCCATTCTGGATCTATGTTAGACCAGTGTTTCTGAAAGTTTAGTTTTAAAGAAAAAAAAAAAAAACAAGGAGCCAGTAAATATGTCTTAGAACCCTAGGTGGGGAAACACTTTTAAAAGTTAAAAAGACCATACCTTTCAATTCTGAATTATTTCATCACAGAAGAGTTTTGCTAGTAGAACGGTAAAACATAAAACATTATTGTCCAGATGATTTACAGATTGTACAGAGACAGCTAGTGCTCACGACCAAACAGCCGGTGCCTGGCACTGCTAGGGTGAAACCTAACTGCAGCCTCCTGGCCTTGGCCTTGCACATACCGCCTGTGCACGACGGGCCAGCTGGCCATGACCTATCGTCTAATCCTAGATCTACATTCCAGTTCTCCCACTTGGATGATTTTCCGGTGCATTGAGGACAGCAACATCCATGTGTTCCTATTTCCAGGGAACTCCTCTACTGTCTCAGGTGGCTTTACTGAGCAGTGGCCCCTGTGGCCACCACGTTCCCCAAACTTGCTTTGGGTATGAGTGTCCACAAGCGCCCTCCTGCTACAGGCCTATGCCCTGGTCTTCAGAGACTGATTTTGAGACTTGGTCTCAGTCAGGTCTTGATGGTTTCAGAGGGACCACGAAGGGGAGAGAGCATTCTTATAATTTTCAGCAAGTTTTTTTTCTGAAGAGGATATGCCAGAACTCATTTGCGGCTCTTACAGACAAGAAAAGAGAGATAATTGACTTTCTTCAAGGTCCTCTTAGCAGACTTTGTAGCCAGGGCAGTCCCAGCTCAGGCCCCAAGATGTCTCCCAGGGCCCATTTTCTATCCAGCTGGATCCAGATGGACAGTCTGCAAAGGGATGTGGAGTTTCCCTGTTGCATACGTGCCTGGCATTTTATGTGTAATGTTTCTAATTCCCAAAACAACCTAATGGAGAAGGTGGTACAATGGTGCTATTTTGCTGATGAGGCTGTTAAGGATCAGGAAGGTTAATTAACTGACTGAAGGTCACCCAGCTGATGAGTGAGGAGGTAGGGACTTGAACTCAGACCTGCCTGACCACAAAACTGCTTCTTCTCCTTCTCACCTGCTGGCTGTGTCGTGCAGTAGAGGGCCAGCAGGCCTGTTTGGATAGCTACTGCCTTCTTGTCCAGACTTACAGCCCTTCAGTTTGATATGTGTATATCTGGACAGCCTCAAAGGGTGACCTGGAAGATTTAAAAAAAACAAAAAACAAAAACAAAAAAACAGAGATACTTTCTCCTATGTCAGATGCTAATTTTGTAATCTCTTCTATAGGCATGAGAAAATTAAGTGGACAATGGTCAGTAGGGGAATGAGAGGGCCCTTGGAGGATGACCAATGAACTTGTTGCTAAGTGAACTCCCAGGCCCCTGATGGTTTACATAAATGCCAGCTATTCCTCGTATTTAAAAGAACTAAAAGGCATATGGATGTATTCTGGATGTAAGGCTACCCAGACTCACTAGAGCATCAGATTTGTTTGAATTTGACTAGAATAAAAGAGAAATGATTTAACATCTTTTTAAACGACATTGGTTACCAGGATCTTTTAAAGCATTGGGTCACCATGAGGAGAAAAATAGTAAAAAGTCATTGGATTATAAAAAGGTTGCACCAACCCAGTGGAACACTCATATAATAAATATGGAGACTGGGGCCCACAGGAGGGAAGACATGTTCAAGGTCATGTCTTTCACATTTAATTTATTCAGTCATCAGTCAGCCAGTGTTTGTTGAACATTTCCTGGGGATTGACCTGTGTTGAGTGCTATGGGGTGGGGGCGGGGGAGGTTATGAGAAAGAGAAAACTTACATTCTAATTGGGACCCTCTCACACCCCCCTCCACTTCACCCCTGCCTGAGGTCCCATGACACAATTCTGCCTAGTGACATGTACTTGTGCTGGAGCCCCTTCCAGCTCACAAAGTCATGTATCAATTCCATCTCATTTTATACCAATAATAGCCCTGTTGGTAGGAATTACTGCTACAGCAAGGGTTCCCATGAGAAGAATGAGGTCCAAAGAAGTTCTACAAAAGCTGACACATGGAGAACTGTGACCTTAGGTGTTCTTCCCAGTCCAGCCTGCTCTTTTCTGAGCCACGCTGCTTCTGAACATTAGTGTGTGGGCTCCTTCCCCCTCTCTGTGTCCCAGCACTGCCTCCGAAATGCTTTAAGGCTTGTCTGCTTTAGGAAGCCCTCTCTGGTTCTCTGCAACTGTAAGAGAGTATTTTTGGATTTCTATGGTAGATCGTATTGCTCCGTGGTGCTTACCTGTCTCAACTTCATGGTGTAGTCCCCTGTCCGATCTCAGGGCACAGCCTGCCGTCTTTGTAACCTCTGTGTCTGGCATCCTGCCTCAGCAAGGTGGGAAATTAAATAAGCGTTCCTTGGGTAGACTGATGAGTGTGTGAAGCATGCTTTATAGATAAGTCTAACAAATATGCAAAACTTCACAGTGACTTTGAAAATACAAACTTAACAAGTTAGTCTCCTTAGTTTTAAAAGTATGACCATTGATTTGGCTGGGTGCTTTAGGTGTCTGTCTTTTTTCCTGGAGAACGCTGACTTTACATCAGAATCTTACTATTTTGGAACAAAAACTATCAAAATGTGTTAGAGCACATGCAAGGAGCAAACTGCTGTGATTAACCATGTATATTTACACCAAAGAGGTTAGAAATGTGTTTTTGTGAGCACCTAGATATAGTATCACATTTCCCCCCCTCTTCGTGGTTATTACTAAATCTGTTCTTCTCCTTCACAGTTTGTGAATGCATTTAACAGTTTTGATTATGGACAGACTATAATTCGTGAAGTAAGGTAAGTGGATCGATGGGGGACTTTGGAGGCAGGTAATATGCCACGTTGTTTTGTCACTAAATACACAGCGGTTCCATTTTTTCCCTTCGTTGTAGTATCTTGCCTCCTGAATTGGAGGGTGTGCTAGTAGGTTCTTTGAGTGAATGAATTGTGGCTAGCCTTTCCTTCCTAGCCCTACTGCAAAATTATTCTATAGATTTCTGGTCATTTTTCACCTGATAAAGGACTTGTATCAAATACCCCTTTCTCACTGCCCTGTCTGTTCCATCGTCACCTCCAAATCCTATCATGAATTAATCACGGGAGGGAATTTTAAATTAGAATCTGAATCCCATTTTGCTTTTCGGACTCCCTTTTGCGGTGACCATTTGAGTTTGGATTTTCTCAATTGTTCTGAGGAATTAATATGGCTGTAAACATTTCCTAAGTAGGTTGGCTATGTTTTCAAGCTTCTGATATTTATTCAGAAGTCAAAATGGAGTCTAGAAGAAAAAAAGAACAGGAAAAATATAGCATGAATCTTAAAAAACACATAGCCAATGGTGCACCTGCGTGGCTCTGTCGGTTGAGTGTCTGACTCCTGACCTCAGCTCAGGTCTTGATGTGAGAGTTGTGAGTTCAAGCCCCATGTTGGGTCCTGTGCTTGGGTGTGAAGCCTGCTTAAAACACACACACACACACACACACACACACAGCCACAGGCTGGAGAGGGAAGGACTTTTTGAAAGTCCTTTCCCCCACCCTCTCTTTTAGTGATTGTGTCACTCGATTCCTCTTGGACAGTGGAAGAATTAGAATTTGACACAGAGGTTCTTGGGGCTCCAAACTGCAGCGCCCAGTGGAGAGAGACCATGCAATGTCTTGCTCACAGCAGGCACTCACAATCAGGGGATCTGATGTGGTGTTCTGTGCTCATGTTCCCTGTAGCCCCACCCTCCTTCGTTCAGTGTCTGAGCTGAATCTGCCTGCTGACCCCCTGGCCCTCTGGGGAATGACCCAGACTCAGTGTGGTTGATTACTGCACTCTCTGTGCAAGAGAGGAATGCACATTCACACCCTTCTGTCTCCCTTAAAGTATAAGTGAGGTTTGCCAGCTCAGCAAGAAACCTACTCTTTTTTTTTAATTTGTTTTTTTAGTGTTTATTTATTTTTGAGAGAGAGAGAGAGCGCGCGAGCGAGCATGGGAGAGAGGCAGAGAGAGTGAGACTGGACCCACAGTGGGTTCCATGCTGACAGCAGAGAGCCCGATGGGGGCTCAAACTCAGGAATCAGGAGATCATGACCTGAGCCAAAGCCAGATGCTTAACCGACTGAGCCACACAGGTGCTCTAAGACCTACTCTTGATTTTCTACAGAAAGTGACAACTTACTATTTCAGATGTTACTTGTTCTTGTTCTGGTCAGTTTCAGGCTTTTAGCACCTAAAACGGATTGTCCACAATTTTTCTCAATATCCTCCAATAGGGCATCGTTTTAGCCATAGATTTCCTCTGAGCACACATGGAAGAGAGAGCTCCAGGCCTGTAAATTGCTAGCATACTACAAGGCCAGGCCTTCATGTTTGGGCCCCAGTTGTGGATATAAGACAGTGGCTCAGGGCTGGAGCTGAGAGACTGGGGAGTCCAGGAGGTTTGAAGATCAATCTGTCAATTCTTCAGTTCATCAAGTGATGGATTCATTTCATTTTTAGCACCTCTCCTTCAGCAAGATCGGAAACACGTGCTGGTGATAAGGATGTCTCTGTAGAAGTCGTAAACATTTTCACACAAACTACAAAAGAAGATGAGGTGACCGTGTCTGAATCCATTCAGAAAGCAATTGAAAACAACAAGGATGACATTACAGGATATATTAGTAAGTATTCAGTAATTTTATTCGAAGTTTACCTAAAAACCTCCCTTTTTGAAAACATTTCCATTACATGTGAGAAGAGGGCAAGAAAAGCAGGAGAATTGAATCCACTGATGGGCCCAATGCCTGTTAATTAGTCATTCTTCTTCCCTCTCCTCCCTCACTGGCTCTACTTATCACTCTGACCACTTTGCTCCTCTCTTTGGAAGGCAGTCGTGAACAGATGGTCTCTGGACAGGAAAAGATAAAGAAAGGAGAAAGAAGAATGCTTTATACCAACTTGTAGCTTCCAAATGATCATAGAAAGCCTTCCTTACTCTGTTTCCCCTTTAGGCTGACACGCAAGCCCCTAGCACAGCTGGAACAATTCACTTTTGCTGTGTCACAAACCACCCCAACCTTAGTGGCCTGAAACAGCAACCATTTATTTGTTGTAAGGCCATAATTCCCCTCCTGGCCTCTCTCATCCTTCTTTTTGCTCCTGCTGAAACTTCTCCTTGAGTCTCTTAAATTTTTGCTTTTTAATGAATGTAACCTTTATGGCCTAGTTTGCAAAACTGTTTTCTCTTTTTGGAAATACACAAATCCTGTTCGTGTATAGCTTTCCAGCACCTTTCCACTTTCTTCGAGATTTCACCCAGATTCTCACTGTTCTCTCAGGATCTGGAATGTAAATGATCTGGGGTAAAGCACTTACCTTCTACCTGAAACAATGGAGGCCCCTCTGCACCATACCTTCTCCTTGGTGCCTCTTGGCAATGTGCATTCAACTCTTCACTGAGTGTTCCTTCCTGGCAGAAGAGACTGGAGAAGACTAGTTGTGTTTCTCTCATGTCACCCATCAACATGACAGCCGCCAGACCTGGCCTTTCTGTGGGCTCCATAGCATGAAATACACACATGACCCTCCATTCGTTCACCTATCTTTCTATTTTACCCGTTTGCTCTTTGTTGTTGGTTTTCCTGTTTGTTGTTTGGGTTTTGTCTGTGGCAAGCTTGATCTCATTTGGGGCTCTAGATTTTATTACACTATTAATATTCTGTCTTTGGTTATGGGACCTTCTTTCTGTATTTTGTTTATAAATCTCATCTGAGAATTTCCTGTGCAAACCATATGTCCATTTCTTTTTATTTTTTATTTATTTTTTTAAGTTTATTTATTTTGAGAGAAAGAGTGGAGGAGGGATAAAGAGAGGGAGAGAGAATCCTGGGCAGGCTCTGTGCTGTCAGTGCAGAGCCTGATGCAGGGCTCAAACTCACAAACCATGAGATCATGACCTGAGCTGAAATCAAGAGTTGGACACTTAATTGACTGAGCCATGCAGGTGCCCCTAGTCGGCCTTTTCAAATGGCAGGTGATGAAGGAAGGTTAGTTACAGGTGTGGGATGTTTAGAAGAGAATAACTACTTTCTGTTTTACCTGCTCCTATGTTTGCCCCTTACTCTATTCTCAGATTCATTTTTTTTATCCCTAATGTCTTTCAACATGCTTCTAGACTAACATTCTTAAAAGAATGCATTCTCATGCCATGCTTCTGCTCAGAATCTACCAATGGATTCCCAGGCTTGTAGGATAAAAGTCAACATCCTTAGCCTGGCATTCAAACTCTGCTGTACATGTGACTGAACAAAAGCATGATTATTTGTTGAGGTTCCTGGTGTGGCACTTGCATTGACATCATTCAATTCTCACAATAATCATGTGAAACAAGAATTATTAGCCCCGTTTTATAGATAGAGGACACCTGGATCCACCAAAAATCAAAAAACCGAACAGACAGCTCATAGCCAGTAAATGGCAGGGCCAAGAATTCTCATCTCTCTCCCACCTCGACACACCACCTCTCCCCTGCCCAAGGACAACTTCACTACTCCCTGACAAGAGTCCTTTGCTGCTTTTCATGCCTACTTTTCTCCACTTGACAGACTGCCTCTCCTTTGACTGCTCAAATCTTCCCTATCCTTCAAGACTTAGCCCACCTCCTAGAACCTTCATAAGGTTGTCTTTAGCTAGTTGAGCCTCTGAATTCCCATTGTACTTAAAGTCTGGACCGTGAGTTGACTGGGGGGACTTTCTGTGGGCTCAGACATGTAACTCCACAAAGATGGGGCCCAAAAGTTATATAACTACTGTGTCCCTTGTGGATCCCAGCATAGAACTAAGTGAAAAAGAGATCTTGCCCTTGAACATAATTGTACTACCTTCTATTGAATTAATTTGAATTGAATACTATAAGGACATGGTCATAGAAGGGAAAATTAGGGAGTTGGATTTCAATATCCCAGATTTCCTTTTGTTAAATCCAAAACTGTATAGAAAGGTGTGTATAACAATGGAGTAAAATGCTTTCACAAGTTACTTTATTCATATTGTCTTTCTGACTGTATTCTTGAATTGTTTGTCCCTCTCAGTTCAAAGCCTGTGTGATTATTATGGTTGTGAAAAGGAAAACCAGCAAGACAAATGTGACAACGGTTTGCTGTGTAAATGCAAGCCGGGGATGGAAAGACCTGACATCCAGATCCCTGTGTGTGTTGGTGAGTGTTCTACCTGCTTGTGAAATTTCTTCACAACTCCCACCTTCTCTCCTTTTGCATTTGCAAAATACAAGCTTTACTGCTCAAGTGTCCATGTGTCTCAGGGGTGTGCATTTGGGCTTTAGCCACATGGGCCTGGACTGAGGCCTTGGCTCCGAGCTGGTGAGGAAGCCCATGTGCAGCTTCACAGGGAGCGTGTCATGTGCACAGCCAGGGAGCACCTCACCTGACCCAGAAAAAGCAATGTGAAAAATTGTGTTCTGTGACATATCACTTGGGGGTTGAAGGCGTTGTTTCTGAAAATCACCCAGAAATTCTGTTTTGAAGCCTCTGCTCCAAAGTGTCCTGACACCTGCAATGCAGACCATAATAAGCAATGCTTACTGAACAAGAACAGTGGGAGCCCCGAATGCGTGTGCCTCTCAGGCTACGAGGAAGATGATCATGGAATCTGTCGAGAGTAAGAGAAACCACTCTTTTTCATCTTGCCATAGCTTGAACTAGCCAAAAAGGATAGAACTTGTAGACATATGCATGGGTTTAGGGTCAGGATGTTGGAATGCTTCCATAAGTTGGTAAGATAAGAGCATGATCCTATCACTGTCATCATCATCAATGGTTTTTGAACATTCTCTGTGCACTGGGAACCTTGCTAGGTAATATGTCTCCCAAAACAATGCTGTCGGGAATGGATTTGTTCCTCATTTGCAGGTAAGGAAAGTGAAGCTCAGAGAATGTAAATAACAAGCCCCAGCTCACAGGGCAGCAGATAAGTGGCAGGGACATGTGGCCTCGCAGCCAAGGGGAACCCACAGTGCTCCATGCCTCTAGGGTTCAGCGTAGCCTGAATTGCCGAATCTTTCTGGAGCCCAGAGGATGGAGTGTTCAGTCAGTAGGAAATGGGGCCACTGGGAATTGTGTACCCTCTTCAGCCTTCCAGAGCTCCATGGAAGGTGCTCACCCAGAAGAATGGAAGCGTAAGGCAGAAAAGAGGAAGAGGAGAAGGAGGGGGGAGAATGAAAGGAAGATGGAAAGGAAGACTGGAGGCTGGGCGGAAAGTCTGACATGCTCCCCATGGAGACTCTGTACCATGGTTTCCGTTATTGTATTTTAGGTGTGCCTTTGGCTACAATGGAGTCAACTGTAAAGACCGTGAGTATAAAAGTTTTGCTTTGTTAGTAATCATCTGAGAAATATGGAGCACATTCAAAATTCTGCCCAGGACTCCAAAGTCTCTGGCTCCCTTCATAAAGAGTGAGAAACTCTGCCTCCAGTTGGTCTTCTGGGTCATGCCATCCCATTCCTGCCCTTAGGTCATGAGCAGCAGCACCTCAGCTGTAGGAAATAACAGAACCCAGCCCACGAGGGAGGCTGGCGCCTCTGCACTTGGCCGGACCAGAGGAGGGCGTCCAAACATTCTGTTCATTCTGTACATCGGCTGAAATATGCATTTTCTGTTACTAGTAAGGGTAAAAGACCAGTATGTTCCAAAAATGTCTGTGATCGTGGGAGAGCAGAACTAAAACCCAGACATTGAGATACTCAAATCTTTTTGTTCCAGAGCCACTTACTAGCTTGCGGTGTGTTGTTGCAAGTTCAGATGCTTTGTTCTCTCCCACATCCCACTGCCACCAGTCTAGGACAATACTAACTTTATATTTTTAATTATATTTTAAATCTTACCTCACAAACTAAAGACCAATGATCCAAGATGGAGGAAACATGACTGTGGCCTCCCAGTGAGCCACAAAATTCATGATGAAAAATGCTCTCAATTTCTACTATATTTGGTTGCAAGGCTGTATTTGCTAAGTCATTTCTTCCTTCTGGGCTTTTAGCATCTGCACCTACAAAATGAGAGTTTTGGACCAAATGACCTCTGAGGTCATTTCCAGAGTGGTCTGTGCCCCCATGAATCCAAGTTGGAGGTGGCATATATGGCAGTCACAAAGCAGACAGAGAGAAAGGGTTCTAGAATAGCACTGTCCAATAGGAATGTAATGTGAGCTCCATATTTAACTTCAAATTTAAAAAATTCTAAGTAAATTAAAAAAACTTTTAATATCTTATTTATATTTGAGAGAGAAAGAAGCAGAAAGTGAGTGGGGGAGGAACAGAGAGAGAGGGAGACGCAGAATCTGAACCAGGCTCCAGGTTCTGAGCTGTCAGCACAGAGCCCAACGTGGGCTCGAACCTACCAACCATGAGATCCTGACCTGAGCTGAAGTCAGACACCTAACCAACTGAGCCACCTGGGTGCCCCAAGTCAATTTTTAAAAGATACATAAATAAAATTATTTTAATAACATTTTATTTCACTCAATATATCACAAATATCATTTTTTAACATGTGATCAATATAAGTGTTATTAATGAGAAATTTTACTTGTTTTCATACCATGTATTTGAAATCTGCTGTGGGTGTTATACTCACAGGCCATCTCGTAGCCACATTTGTAGTGCTCGATGGTGCTAGCCAGAGCAGCTCTAGAGGAAGAGAATGGGCTGTAATGAACTCTCCCCTTGCTGATTGTATTAAGCCTCTATTAGTGAGAAATTTAAGTCCGGTCTAGTTCTCCCTGCTTATCAACAAGGCCAGATATGGTGGGCAGGAAAAGGCAGCAGAGGTGAGGCCAGGATGTGGACCTCAGTTGAGATCTCAACTCCTACAAAGTTCAGGAAGGCCCTGCCACTGACCATGGCCTCCTTTAGGTTTTTGGTCTTCTTTTATCTGGAAAGGCAGCCTCTCCTGATTGGGTTCGGAAAACACAGTTGTGGGGGAGGTGCTAAAGGAGATGAGTCTCCCACCCAACCTGCCACCCAAGCTGCCCCTGGTGGGGTCAGGGACCAGAGCCTGATTGTCTTCACAGTCAGGGACCACTGGGAACACATGTACCTTTGCAGTAGACAGTGGGGGGCTGCTCATGGGAGGTTGTGCCTACTCTTTGCTCTTCCTTTTCAGAATTTCAGCTGATCCTAACTATTGTGGGCAGCATCGCTGGCATCCTCGTTCTTGGCCTGGTGATTGCATTGATCTTCTCAGTGAGGTACGGAGTGGACAGGTCCCTTTCCCTAGGGCACAGCACCACCAGCATCATGCTCAAGGTTCTAAACATACCCAGCCTTCCCGCGGCAAGAGAAGGGAAATAAGGCGAGGCCTCTTTAATACTGTGGGCGTGTTGGCTTTTTTTCTTACCTTAATTTTCTTTGGCTTATATAAACCATACGTGATCACTGAAGAAAACAGAAAAATGTGTAAAGGAGCACAATTAAAAAATCATTCACAAAATTGACCACCCTGAGGTAACTGACATTTTGGCATATATCTTTCCAGATTGTTTTTCTTTTTCAATGATATTATAGACATAATTTTGTATCCTTTGTGGGATTTTTTTTATTCCTTTTTAAAATTTTTATTTATTTATTTTTGAGAGAGGGAGAGGGAGAGAGAGCAAGTGGAGGCAGGGGCAGAGAGAGAATCCCAAGCAGGCTCCCCACTGTCAGTGCAGAGTCGGACGTGGAGTTCAAACTCCACGAACCATGAGACCATGACCTGAGCTGAAATCAAGAGTTGGACACTCAGCCGAATGAGCTACCCAGGCCCCCTGTATCCTTTGTGTTTTAAAACATATATGGTTAAGGTTTATTTATTTATTTTTTTAGCACGTAATGTGACATAGCAACTATTTTCTGATGTCACCGAAACCCTTTGTTAGCAGTTTTCAACCCCACTGGTGTTGTCAAGTGCTGTTCTCAGCAAGGACTGGTCCAGACCCCTGCAGCAGCGGTTCTCACATCAATGTCAGTAGAGCCACTTGGCAGCCTGGTGCCTTAAGTGCCCTTCCTAAGAACTTGGGTCGAGTCTTTTCATTTATTCGACAAATATTTTGATAAAGTTCCCTCCATTAACAGGGAGAGAGAACACTATTATCTCCGTTCCCCTTCTAAATGTGCCAAGTGCGGGTGCACTTTGGCAAAAACAAAGCTACTTGTTTGTAACGTTTAGCTCATATCTTATATTTTGGCAAAATAGGTATTTTTGCACTATAATGTGAGAGGATAAATAGATTTTGTTTCTTCTTCTCTCTCTCTTTTTTTTTATTCCAGTTTGATATTAACTCTTTCCTCCAGAGCCTTTATCATAAGGATGCAAAGCTGGGAAATGGGAATGTGAATTTCCCTTTTCTAGGAAGATGGCTAGAACATTCTGTTCTGGACCAAGGCTGTCTCCTCCTTTCCTAGGAGGATGGCTAACTGTCTTGGGTGTCCAGTGTCCTCAGGCCTGTTTGTGGAAACTTGTGACCCTGTGACAGCTATGTTTTCAGTTCCTCCTTCCTGCTACAGAGCCAGGTTTGCTCCTAGTTCAGCCTCACATTCATGATTCTTGGGAACACATCAAGAATTATAATTTCTTGCCCATTTCAAAGGGAAGGAAGTCTCTCCTCAGGCACCTTAGACAGGAGTGCTCTCAAAAGAAGGCAATTCTGTTGTAGGTTGGGATGGCCACCAGGGTCCACAGGGTGAGTGGGTCTTCCCTTATGACATTTCCGGTGGATGACTGTCACCCCAGGAGTGTCCTGTGGGCATCAGAGATGCAACCAATGCACTCCACACTGTGGCATCCGGGCACTGCAGGGGCAGGTCTGTGTGTGGGAAACAGAGTTCATCCGGGGCAGGTACCTCCCTCACCTGCAAGTGTGTATCCTTAACTTTGAATGCTTCCACTTGAGGTCCTTGAGGGGTCACAGCAGAACCTGGGAAATGCCTTTTTCTCCTTGTAAGACCTTTATACCTCGAACTTCTTTTGTTCACCTAAGTGCTTCCACACACATTGACTTTGCTTGAATGAAAAATGGTGCCACCAATCAGCTTTTCTCTTTGACCTCTATGATTGTTTCCATATATGATTCAAAAGCACCTTAAGAATAGTAACATTATTAGCAAGATTTCCATGAGACCAACCGAATTACATGACACTGTTGGACCAGCGTTAATGTTCTGGTTTTGATGGTTACAGAGAGTTTACGAGGAGATTGTCCTAAAACTTAGGGAGTAATGAGGTATCATGGGTCCTGGGGCACCTAAGAACTTATTCTTAAATGGTTAAGACATGTTAACAAATTGGGGAATCTGGGTAATGGGCATATGGAAGCTGCATGTATTTTTTGTTTTGTACCTTATATGTAAATTGGAAATTATTTCAAAGTTTTAGAATATTTTTAAAAAAGGATATTAATGTCTGCTTCAAGGAACTTTCTGCCGTTGTCAGATCCTACTAATTCTTGTTACCATTTATAGGTCAAAGAACAAAAACAAGAATATTGAAGAACAGAACTTGATTGAGAACGACTTTCAAAATCTGAGACTGAAGCAGACTACAGGCTTCAGCAATCTAGGAGCAGACGGGAGTATCTTCCCTAAAATCAGGACAAACGTCCCCAGTCAGCTACACAATCCCTATGCAAACCAGAGAAGTATGCCTCGCCCCGACTACTAGGTGAGTCAGCTGGCTTTTGAGTAAAATGCCCAGGACAGAGCAGGCACTGGGCTATTGTATCTTCAAGTCCTGGCTGCCTTGCCGTCTTTTTTTGTGTTTATTTTCTAATCAAAAGAGAAAGGTTAGAGGATGTTCCCTCCTATTGTTAAACAGTCACCACTTGGTCCCTAACACTGACCATCTATGTAACTTTAGACACATCACTTAATTTCCCTGACCTTCTATTTCCTCAGCTATAAAAACAATTTAGATGTCCTCAAGGTCCCTTTAAATTACAAACTTCTACAGATATGACTTCAGTCTTTGTGATGAAAATTCCTAGGCTGTTTAAGGGCCTAGGACCGAGGTCAGGCCTGGGAAGAAATGTTGGATGAAAACATGGTTCTGTGGATTCCTTCCAGCCTGCCCATATAAAGGCAAATTTCTCCTTTCCTCTCCCCAGACTTCAAGGCATAACCCAATCAATTTCTAGAGAGATAAGGCAAGTTAGGCTGGTGATGCTTTATTTCCCTTGGGAGGATTTTCAAGGCGCATAGCTTGTATTCATTAGATTTGTATTGGATAATCATGCTGGCATTGTTTAGTGTGATCTGAAGAAAACTGTAAGAGGCCACTTTTATGGGGAAAGGGGACTAGGGTCCTGAGCTGGAAGGAAGGAAGGAAGGAAGGAAGAAAGGAAGGAAGGAAGGAAGGAAGGAAGGAAGAGGAAAAGGGGGCCAGAGAAGAGAGAGGTAAGGAAGAGCAGCAAGGAGAGAAATGAGTTCTTAAAAGACGAAGAATAGGGGAGGAAGGGAAAGAGGGAGGGGTGTGAGTGAGGCCTACCCAGAAGAGTAGATTATAAAGAGGATAAAGGAAGAGGAGGACACGGGAGGATGGCAGAGGGGGCTGAGGAAGGGGAGCATAGGCTCCGCATTCTCTGTGCACATTACACTTCTACTGACTGCCCAGGTGAGCACACTGCCTCCAAGGATCCTAATGTTCTAGGGACATTCTGGGAAAACTTGGCTTATCTCTATTTTGAAATCCCATGATTTGTTTTGCACATAAAGTTTTCTTTAGTCATGGAAGTCTGAACGGTAAATGTATGTGCAAGCAGTTGACTTGTACAAGAAGGTGCCATGGTGGGTCAGACACGTGGTCTAGCCAAGAACGAGCATCCTATGGGAGTGTCTGCTGCCCTCCCACCAAGGTGAACCCTAAGCAGCAAACTCAGTAAAACCCCCTTTCCTCTTTATGCAGGGAGCCTTTACTTTAAGCATAATCTCTAAAGAGAATCCTTTAGAGGTAGAATAAGCATGGGATTTAGAGTCAGACCTGAGTTTGATGCCTTGCATCTTTTGTTAATAGATGTGTGATCTTTGACAAGTTATTTGACTTCTCTAGGTTTGTTTTCTCGTCTATGAAATGGACAAAATAAAGCCTATCTCATAGGATAAAAAACAAGCTAATATGTATAAAAACCTAGCCCAGTGACTATTCTAACTTGAATAATACTGTTCAAGTAATGTTAATTAAAGTAATGTTAATAATTTATTGATCTAAATTTTCTCATATGTTGTTGTTGCATTAGTTCCTTTCTAAGAGTTTCCCTCCCCCTCTCCCTTTCTCTCTTTTTGTCTAGAATGGCAAAAACTGGGGACCATCCATGGCCTCAACCCAGTGTACGAGCTTTTACTTTGAGTGTCTGAAAGACTAATGGACAAGTGAGCAGCCACAAAGATCTGGCCTTTGGTATTTCTCTGCCACCCAGCACCTAGCCTCTCTCAGTGGAAGCTGTGACTGTAGTGAATGCTTGTTTGCTAAGTACCTATGAAATTAAATGCACATAGATGCGATTCGCACTTGTAAGGCAGTTGATTTTGTCCAATCAGTACAATGGTTAGGTTTCTGTTTTTGTTTTTCCTGGCAACAATAACCATGTCCAACCTAGAGGAAAGCTCCCCAGGATTGTTCGTACCTGGGAGAATATTACTGTGATAGCCTACCGATCAGTGACCTAATTCTGAGAGACTCTTACACATCAGGTATGGAGATCCCAGGGAGGGGTGGGAAGAACTACCATCTTTTAAGGTTCTCGGGCTTATTCTCTCACAAGTTAAAATAGGATGCTACTTCTAGCCCTCAAATATGGGATTTCATCACTTTTGACCTGCCAGGATCTTGTGACCTGGTCTCATACCAAGAAGACAGAAAGAAGACCTGTCTCTCAGCTTTTTGGAGGAGAAGTGACTGGGAATCCAGGATCTTTTTAATGTTAATTAGAAGGCCCAGACTAGAAATGTGCACCATGGAGTACATTCTAAAGTTGTCGAAATGCCAGGAGTGGGTAGAGGCAGGGAGAAAGAAAAATGTAACCAGGAGTGGAAGGAACAGAGGCAGGAGTCTGGGCCTGGAGGATGAGAATGAAGGCAGGCATGCATGATCACCTTCGTCCTCAGATCCCCTCCTCAATGAGTGAACGGACATTTCCTCCCACTTATGTCCTACCCGAGACCCAGAGCCTACGTACAAGAGTGAAGACAAAACCCCAGGAGCAAGAGCTGGAAGTCACTTTGAAATTGCAGATATTCTCTTCTGCTGCTGATGAAAGAGAGAGCTTGTGACCTGATCCACGTGTCCAGCCTTGTAATACAGAGTCCAGAGATGCTTCGTGGAGGCCTCAGTCTTCCCTGGGGACAGAGGCTCAGCAGCGGCCACCCGCCCACACAGAGCCACGCCTAGTACAGGCTTTCTTTACTGTTAATAGTGTCCTTGTTTATGTCTGATGTCTGGTCCCCTTGCAAGTTATTTTTATTTGTTGTTATTATTATTTGTTCTTGACTATTAACTGTGAAGGTAACAAATAAAGTGTGTTTGGTAGGTGGTGTCCTTCCTTGTGTATGGGCGTTTGGGGATGCACACAGCAGTGAGTCTCACTTTCAATAGCAAACGTGACACATGACAAACAAGACTGATATCTTCTGTCCTTGTTAGGGGCTGTTAGACTACCCAGGGTAATTTTTAATCATGCGGTAGACATTTTCAGCTGCTTCCCCATGCACATCTTAACTTGTCTCACATTATGAAGCAGCCAAGCATTTTGGATAGGACCGATCTGACCCCCGGCTCCAAGGGTGGGTCTTGGTTTGCCCAAGCCCATCAGTGGAACCCCATCCCCCTTGCCAGTGATTGATTTGGTGAACACATGGCATAAGTGGATGCAATTAGAAAAAAGCCCCAGTTTTTGTAGGAAGCTTGGAGGAAGAGAAATCCTTTGTTCCCTTGACAAAGAGGGCTTAAAGGTATGAAGCCTCGGACTGCTTCGGTTTTGCTGAGCCGACATGTAGAGGAGGGCAGAGCTAAGAGAACCAAGGAAGAATGGAGCTGGAGCTCTGATCAGACCATGCCTGAAGCATCTGGACTTGACTGTTAGTCCACTGTGAATAGTTATTTCTGTTTTTGAAGTTGAAAGCATCCTCAAGGATATCACTTTGTTTATTCTCGTGTTCTCAAGGCTGGGTGGTAAACGGTAAAAAGGAAACACTCTTATGAACTGTTAACACCTATAAAGACATCAGCCATCAGTTCACAGCAGAAGAATTTATGTAGATGTAACTTAAAACTGGCTGACCTTATAACTTGTCATCACAGATGATCTGTGTGTTACCTCCTTTACATTTGAAGATGATTCTGGATTCAGTACTAGAAGTAGGCTATTTGAACATCTTTTCTAAATAGACACCTCCCCGCCCCGTCCTTGTGCCCCCATCACCTTATGCCAGTCTCCATCACTTCTCAAACATCCTGGGCCATATAACTCTGGGCTTCATGGACTGGACTATCATCCATTTTTCAGAGACTTTCATTGCTATTGTTTAAATAAAAAATTGTTCTAAATATGTATATGTGTAATGTTTACATTACAAAAATGGCTTTCACGTACAAAGATGCTTTTCATTCTTACATAATATGACTTACGATTCATTTGTTTCTGCTCACTGGGAACTTTGCAAGGGTTTCCCATGTTGGTTGTCCTGCAACCTCAGAGGGCTATCAGAATGAACTTTCTAAGATGTGAATTAGATCACGATGCCCCCTGCTTCAGGCTTTTGGGGGTTCTCCCCTGAGAGACTAAAGCTCACGGAATTGAGGCAAACTCTTGTGGCCCATCACACCACCAACTGCTCCAGCTTTGCCTAATGCCCAGGGCACTGACACTCTGGCCACAGCTGTCGCTCCGCAAACACACCTCCTCTCTGTACCTCCAATTCTCTATTCACGCTGTTCCCTGCGCTTAGAAAGCCCCTTTCCTTCAACTGCTAACAATCCTCTCCATCTGTCTTCATCGGCTAAACCATCAATCCCCTCTGACCAGCTTCCCCAATCCTGTCTTCCCCCACCAGTGCTCTCAGGTAGAGGCATGCCTCCTTCACATCCCAGCTATGCTCCGAAGCCAGCTCCCCCAGGAAAGGGGTGGTGCATGGCGAGTCCGTGTTTCCTTCTCCCCAGCACAATGCCTGGCATGGAATATTAAATGACTGTGAAACAGCAGTGTGAAACAGACTCTCCCAGCTCAGTCTTGAAGAATGTGTTCATTATGTGGTGACGGTTCATTGTGGTGATGGTTTCACGGCTATATCAAAACTTGTCCAGTTGCACACGTGACATATTTCCAGTTTATTGTATGTCAGTTATACCTCAACAAAGTTATTTTTGTAAGTGGGGGGCGGACTCTCACACAGGGTCCTCTCAGACCTTCAGGGAGGCATTCTCTGATCACAGCCCTAAGACAGGGCAGGAACATGTACGTGTTATTCTGCTGTTCTTCACACTAAAGTTTCTCTGGGGTCAGCACTGGGGGGGGGGGGAACCAACTGGAGATGGGACACTGGCTGTCAACAACAGGTCTCAGCTGTCCGTTGGAGTCACCTGAGGAGATTGAAAACTCACTGATGCCTGGGGCCCATCCCAGAGCACTTCACTGGTCTAGGGCGGCCTATCAGGATCGTTAAGGCCCCCAGGTGACTGGGATGTGCGGCAGATTTTGAGAACCACTGTTTTAGATCAGTGAGTGGTTTGGCCCCTCAGAGCCAGAACCCAGATCGCATCATTTCCAATTCCTTCCCGAGAGTCCGTTGTGCCCAAGAAGCAACCACCAGATGCCGTCAACACCAAACTGGCTTGAGATTCAAATCTCTGGGGCAGTTTTGCCCCTGAACTAAAGTCCCCCCAACCCTTCCTAGCAGCTGGGCAAATTACATGGCCAGTAGGTGGCGCTGTATCCTCTGACTTGCAAAAAACCCCACCTCTGGTAGGGCGGCGCTTTCAAAAGACTCCTTTGAAATTGTTAAGTTTGAATGCGCTAATACTAAATAATTTCCCCTTGACTTCTTGGTCTCTTCAATCCTCACTCTTGTGCCAGAGAAACATGAATATGACTCTTGTAATCTCACTCTAGCAATATTTGCATCATTTTCCCTGGGTCATTAGAGATCATACGTGGTTCCCTTCATTGGCTCTAAGATAACTGAGTATTGAAGAAGTCATGTTAACATCGTTGTGCATAAAATTTGATACAACTGTTCAGATAACCGATTTTTTATTTCATGGTAATTTTCCAAAATAGAAAAAGGAAATTCATTTTCACTGAAAAATTCTTCAGTTAAGGTAAAAGTACAAAAATGCCACCAATAGGAAGTCTCTTTCATCAGCTTTCATGAGGTGAGCAGGTCTGGCTGTTTTTTTAAGGGAATGAGGTTGAGGAAAGGCCTGGGGCACAGCATAGGGGCCTTTCCCTCAACCTCCAGTCTATGAAATGTGTGTTCTTTTACTCAAAGAAGCCTGGGACAAATCATCAAAGGCTTAATAATTCCTGCAGACCTGATTTTCTGAGCCCACAGTCATGACATATGGTCCAATAGAAGAATTTTCTTCTGCCTTCAGGTGAGAGAAGGAAAACATTCTGCACAGGTCAGTTCTGGAAAGTTTGGACTAAGTATCGAGGGATGAGTCAGAGTTGACTAGTCGGAAGAGAGAAGGGATAAGGCCTTCTGCGAGGAAGAAACACCAACATGCAAAGGTGAGAGTGTGTTTATGAGGCAGAAACGCCGGGTGGGGGGTCAAAGGGCCTTGTGTGTCACATAATCACTGGATTCCTGGTCTTTCAGTTATACCAAGTATGTATCCCATCTTCTTTTTCTAAACAGCAGGCTAAACAACTATAATTAGTAAGGCATTGACCACATCTTCTGATGTAGATAACTTGCAAGCCCTCCGTGGTCTCTTTGGAAGGCAGGAGCCCAGCTTGCTCAAGTTAAGGCCTGTGAATATCCTGCCTCGGGTCTGACTTGGCTCTGTCCTTCCGTGCCACTTGGAAAACAGTGATTTGGGTGACCTCGTCTAAGAGCCACACACCCCTCAGCTAATTACATTTTGGCCTGTTGATCTGAGGGTGAAAGGCCCTGCGTTTGCTGTCAGTGAGGGTTTAATTGTGGTTGGGGACGAGTGCTGGAAGGACAGCTATACAGCATAGAGCTCTTGTGACCAAAGGCCTGCTGTAACCCTGGAGGGGCCATCTGTTTAACATGACTTAGACTTGTAGGTCAAAGCTATTGCCCTTAGAAGTCATTCAGGGATCTCCCAAATTGAGGAAGTGTTCAGTTAATAATTACTGAATGCCTACCACGTACCAGGAATTTGCAGATGTATTTACTAATTTAACCTGCATACAAATATTTTCTAAAATAATCATAAGACTACCTATTGCACTTTAGAAAATATTGCAATATTACTGTGTATTTCTTTAAAATACACTCAAATTATGTTAAGACTATGTCGTAGTTACGCTGAAGATCAGAAATTCCAAATGAGGCAGCTGTGATGTAGTAGAAAGAAGAATGGTCCCTGGAGTCAGGAGATCTTGGCTCTCTCACTTATCACTTCTCTAAGCTCCAGTCCAAAAGGGAAGAATAAGGCATGTTTTACAGTGATGATTTGTATGAACTATACATACCTGGCTGGGCACCATCCTTTGGGCCTGAGCACGGCAACTTTTTGAACTGTGTCTTTGTGAGGAAGCTGGAAGGCCAGCAAATCTCCTACAGTGCAACAAGGCCCTTCTGAGCTGACCACGATGCTAGGCTAACACCAGAGCTCCATGTGATGAACTGTGGATAGTGCCAGGCTGGTCAGCTAGGATTCCTAGCCACATTTTCTGACTAAAGTCAAGTGTGGCCTCTGGAAGGCTTGTGGTCTGAATGTTTAGTTGAACCCAGGAGGGACCTCAGGTGGCCACTGCAGGCATCGTGGCTTATTTCATGATCTCTGAAATGTTAGAGCAGACAGTGACTTATCTCTACTGAAGCCAGGGAAAAGGAAACTGTCGAAGAAGGAGCTTGGGTTTACATGGAATGAAGAATTTGCTGTGATTAATGATTAAACAATCAGAGTATCTTAGCTAGGGGGCTTATGGAAGATCCTGGGACATCATTTAAAGAGGTGCATCAGGGGCGCCTGGGTGGCTCAGTTGGTCAAGCGTCTGACTTCGGCTCGGGGCATAATTTCATGGTTCATGGGTTCAAGCCTCACATCAGGCTCTCTGCTGTTAACCTGAATTCTGCTTTGGATCCTCTGTCTCCCCCTCTCTCTGCCCCTCCTCCATGCTCCTCCCCGACTCTACTGTCTCAAAAATAAACATCTAAAAAAATTGTTTAAGAGGTAGGGTGACCATCTTCAGAGTCCATTCTCAAGACAGATCTTCACTGTCTTCCCACAGGCCTTGCACCCTCTGTTAAAAGGCAGTGGTTTTTCGAAGGACAACTTTCAGAAGGTACAACAGGTTATGTAAAGCAGAGCCTGCTGCCAAGTGCCAAACACATTTGACTTCACAAGTAGTAATTACAGAGCCAGGTCTGGCATGGACTAGAGTCTTCTCTTTCCACGTGAGCAAACTGCGGTCCAAAGAGGGGCAGGCTGTTGCACGGCTGCTCAGCTAGGTTACGGCATTGAGACCGGAACTCAGTTCTTCTGATTTGGAGCCCAGATTGCTAGTTTTCCTCCACTAGCGATTATATATGAAGAGCTATATTCCACAGAAGGGCAGTGGGCCCTGCACACAGGCCAAAGTTGGATCCCAGGCAGTAGCCTGATGCTTGTTGCAGTGCTATTGGCCCTTGGCTTCCTGTAGACCCTGTCCCCAAGCAGTTACTCATCTCCATGCCCCCACCCCACCCCGACCTGGTCCCCCAGAAAGACATAGGGGGTCAGAAGTTTGTCCTACCTTTTGAAAAGCTGCTGATCTTCTAGCTAAGCATTGTCTTAAGGACCGCTGATAGCACTAACACAAGGCAGGAGAGAGAGACAGGAAGAAAGTGGGAGGTGGCAAGTAAGGGAATGGAGTGTAGGTAAAAAGGAGGATAAAAAGAAGGTGGTTCTCAGGTGGCCAATGCTCAGCTTCCAGGAGCATTCCCAAGTTACTGGCTTCTTCCGTCCTGTCTTCAGATGTCTCCGTCCCTGCCTATGTTCACTGCCTTCTGTCCCATCCTCCTACTCTGTGGCATTTCCCCAGGCCACATCTGCGTGGACCGCACCTGCTCTGTGCCCCTTCCCCCCATCCCCTGCTCGCTCCTTTTTTCTTGCCACTTACTCTCCAGGTCTCTAGACGTGATTAATTTAAAAGGTGTGGGGTGTGTGTGTGTGTGTGCTTGTATTCATTCATTGTAATTTTATTGAAACAACTGGAAAAGAATCCATGCCTTTAGGTGGTGTGAAGTAACTTCTAGAAAGAAAGAAACATATCGTGATGGCTTTGCTGGCGTGGAGAAGGCACATTTAGGGAAGGACTCCAGCAGTCTCCTCGGGGTCCAAGCCCTACGGATAATTTTAAAGACAAGTTTTCTGAAAAGAAAACACACATGCCAAAATTAGTTGAAAAACATAACAACTTTTCACTGTAATTTAATTTACGGATATTATTTTTAAATGTTTCAGTTCATGAAAGCCAGAAAACAGATACTCCCTCTGGAATAGATAATCTTAAAAATATTTTCAAAACTAACCTTTGAAAAATTGCTCTCAGAAAGATATAATAATGAGTGTTTTCAGAATTGATAATTATATGAATAGGACGAGGGCTGAAAACATGCAGCTTATTTAGCAAGAGCATGCTAGCTACTTCATAAATGAGTTTAAAATGCTTGCATATGCTTCTTAGCCTCAGAGAAATGTGACATTTCTATGACTTACGGCTACATTTTTACATTAAGAGCAACAACAAACAGAAAGCCCATTCCTTATTGTTGAAAATTTCTGTCAAGACCTGTTTTGTATTCCATTTCTTCATGTGAAATTCTATCCACCTCAGGCTTGGCATAACCCCAATGTGAGTGCTTAACCCAAAAACAAACAAAAATAACAGGGATCTACTATAGGCCAGTTAACATCGTAGGCTATTTTCACCAAAATGGAACCTGGTGTGCTCACCACGGCTTGTCATGTGCCTATCTCCCGTGTGTACCCATTACCTCGACATTGCCTCTAGCTGTGTCCTTGGTGGTCCCCTAGTGGCTGTAAACTCTGAGAGCCAGTATAGGGGTTATATTTTCCTAACCCCAGGACCATGGTGCACAGGAGGAGAAAAACCTATAAAGAACATTTTCCTATAAAAAGAAATCGAATTCGGGGAGCCACCTGGGTGGCTCAGTTGGTTGAGCATCTGACTTCAGCTCAGATCATGATCTCGCGGTTTGTGGGTTTGACCCCACATTGGGCCCGCTGCTGTCAGCCTATCAGCCCCCTTCAGATCCTCTGTTCCCCTCTCTTTGCTCATCCCCCCATTTGTGCTCTCCCAAAAACTAATAAATATTTTTTTAAAGAAATATAATTTGGTATTTTTTTTAAATTTTCAATGTTTACTTTATTTCTGAGAGAGAGAGAGAGAGAGAGAGAGAGAGACAGTGCGAGTGGGGGAGGGACAGAGAGAGAGGGAGAGACAGAATCTGAAGCAGGCTCCAGGCTCTGACCTGTCAGCACAGAGCCTGACGCAGGGCTCCAGCTCGTGAACTGTGAGATCATGCCTGAGCCGAAGTTGAACGCCCAACCGACTGAGCCACCCCGCCACCCCTAGAATTTGGTATTTTTAAAATAAAAAGTTAATATTAACTTTAAAGAAAATGTTGTACATGTTTCATAGTCCTATCAATTGCTGCAAAGGAATTTTGTAACATTCTGTCACCAGGGTCATTCATTTCTTGCACTGTGACAAATCCTAGGCAGGACTGTTAAAAGCAGAGGAAATGAAGCATATTATCTAAACTAATGTGAACACCCCAGTGTTGTTGTCGTCTCCTCTCACCTTGAATAATGACCTGCATATTAAATTACAACTATGTATCGGCAAAAATTTTTTGATCTGGATTATAGATTGAATTTCACAATGTGCCAACTCACTATGGGAATGAGTTGGCATGTAAATCTGAATTGTGAATTAGAAAAGTTTTAACTAATCTGATTTTTTAACTATTTTTTAAATTATGGCAAAATATACATTACATAAAATTTACCATTTTAGCCATTTTAAAGTGCACAGTTCAGTGGCATTAAGTACGCTCACAGTGTTGTGCAGCCATCACTACAATCCATTCATTCCCAGAACTTTCCCATTACCCCAAACTGGAAATTTATAGCCATTAATTAATAATTCCCCATCCCTCCCCGCTCTGAATTGGGCTATTCTCGATACCTCAAATATGTAGAATCGTATAATATTTGTCCTTTGTGTCTTGCTTATTTCACTCGGCATGTTGTCACAGTTTATCTGTGGTTTTTTTTTAATTTTTTTTTTACATTTATTTATTTTTGAGAAACAGAGTGAGACAAAGTGTGAGTGGGGGAGGGGCAGAGAAGGAGACACAGAATCTGAAGCAGCCTCCTGGCTCTGAGCAAGCGGTCAGCACAGAGCCTGATGCGGGGCTTGAACCCACAAACTGTGACATCATGACCTGAGCTGAAGTGTGACGCTCAACAGACTGACCCACCCAGATGCTCCACAGTTTATCTGTGTTATAGCACGTGTCAGAATTGAATTCCTTTCTAAGGCTAAATAATAGTCCAGTGTATGTAGATACTACATTTTGTTTATCCACTCATCTGTCCATGGACATCTGAGTTGTTTCCACCTTTTGGCTATTTTGAATACTGCTGCTTTGAACACGGGTATACAGCTGTTTGAGTCCTTTTTTTTTTTTTTTTTCAATTATTCTGGGTATATCCCCAGAACAGCAGTTGCTGGATCATATGGGTAATTCTGTGTTTAACTTTTTTAAATGTTTATTTATTTTTGACACACAGAGAGAGAGAGAGAGAGAGAGAGACAGAGCATGAGTGGGGGAGGGGCAGAGGGAGAGGGAGACACAGAATCGGAAGCAGGCTCCAGGCTCTGAGCCATCAGCCCAGAGCCCGACGCGGGGCTCGAACTCACAGACCGTGGGATTGTGATCTGAGCCGAAGTTGGAGGCTTAACCGACTGAGCCACCCAGGTGCCCCTCTGTGTTTAACTTTTTGAAGAACTAACCTTGTTTTAACACTAGAAGACACATAACATTTCTCTGGGTTATCCTTGCTCAAACCTTGAGAGTGAACCCCAAGCCAACCAGGGGTCTCCTTTGGGCCCGGCAGCTGAGCAGTGATTGGCAATGGGATGTGCTCCCAGCAGAAGGGAAGCCGTT
>NW_026058005.1:0-99360 GCF_023721935.1 Panthera uncia | reverse complement strand
AAAAAAAAAAAAAAAAAAAAAAAAAAAAAAGAAATGGTGGCTTTAGCCATGTAGTACTCTCCTCCGGACCTTAAAAAAAAACCTGCCAGATAATATTAATGGTAACCATTTGTGATAACCGGTCTCCAAGACAGTTCTCAATGACCCTCATGTATTGTAGTCACACCTTTGCGGAGCTCCCTGCCGTGCTGACAAATGCTGGGCTGCACCCACGCACAGGAAATTGAGGAAGTGACGGTGTGTAACTTTCAAAGCTAGATCATAAAGATAGGTGGCTCCTGCTTCGTGTCTTGGATCATTTGCTCTGGAAGAAGTCCACTGCTTAGCGGTGAGGATGCTCAGGCAGCCCTGTGGAGCAGCCGAGGTGTCAAGGAACTGAGGCCCCCTTGCCGAGAGCCATGTAAATGTGTTCTGGTGGAAGCCCATCCTCCAGCCCCAGTCAAGCCTTCAAATGACTACAGTCTCAGGACAGAGCCCAGGCTAGAACTGCCCAGCTAAAGCATGTCCAAATTCTTGACCCAAAGAAACCGTGAGATGTATTAGACCTTCACTGTTGTCTGAGGCCACTAAGTTTTGAAGTAACCTGTTATGCAGCAATAATCACAGACAAGGCGAAGTTGGAGCTGTTCCTTAATCCAACTGCTGACATTTCCTTGGTCTGATACACATTTTAGAAAAGGAGCTTCAGAAAATGTTACATTGTTAAAAGTTGCAACCTTAGGGGTGTGCTCACTTTGCAAATGCAATTTGAGAGATGCCCCTTAACCTCTAGCTCCTTGCCAGGACATTGCTACCCCTGAGCCCCTCCTACATAGATTCTGGAGCTTTCACTGCAAGAAAAGCAGGCTAACAAAGTGAGAGCCTTGACCGTCTAGTTTATTCCCACAACCAAGGTGGACAGCAAGAGTTGGCTATCTGGCTCAGAGGAAGCGAAGTTGGGATCTGGCTGGGAGGAGACCTTTCCTTTGCACACAGTGCGTCCTGCTCGGGGCTGAATTACCTCAATAATAAAGGAAAGGAAGACTTCATGCTATGTAAATAAACCCCAAATTCGGCCATTATTCATTTTTATTGAAATGGCATGCAAATTACTTAAACTTAGCAGAAAGCAGCCCGGTGAAAACAAGGGGCATCGGGGGCCGGTCACATTCGTTGCAAATCCACACACGACGTTCCACTAGCCCTTAATTACTTGCCCGTGCACACCAGCGGGGCTGCGCCCTTTGTCTCGCTCGCTTTGCTGGCGGTGCTAGCGACTGGGACTCCCTCCCCCGCCCGGAGCAGATGGGCCCAGGGCCTTTGTTTTCCGGGTGAAGCAACGCGGCTGCCCCGCAAGCCTGGCCTCCGGGGCTGCCTGAGCAGGGGTCCCCGCAAGCCTGGCCCCCGGGACTGCCGAGCCGGGGTCCCCGCTGAGGTCTCTGCGCTCTCTGCGCTCCCTGCGCCGTGGCCTTCCCCTGATTGTCTGCCGCATTATTGGAAGCCTCTTTGCTCCCATTGTGTGGGCGCTGTAATCTCTGAGGTTCCTGGAGTTATTTTGAGGAGCTTACTTGAGAGCAATCCCTTGGCTCGCTCAGATCACTCTCCACGCTGCCGGCTCTGGCAGAGAGGCCACCATGCGCGGGCCTCTGATCCCCAGGACTGGCCTGGTGTGCCGCAGGCCCTGCTGCCCACCGACCTGGGCTGGCTCCTGCCTGGGGCTCCACTAGCAAAGCTGATGGCGACTGAAAAAGAAAATCCTGCAGTGAGGATTTCGACCAAGGAAGGGGCAGCAAGTACTTAAGCCCAGACACCTGCTGGAAGCTGGGAGGTGGCTGAAGGAGGGGACCCCTGGTAGAAAGGGCTATTGGGGGGTAGTGGGTGTCCTCTCCACATCACTGAATTCCTGACCCATGGAAATTGCCAGAGATGATACAGGTTTATCTCCCCCGACCTTCACCCAGAAGTCCCCGTTATCAGGGCCTGAGTACTGAGGTGAACAGAACATCATTAACTGCGCTCCTCCTCCCTCACCCCCCTCCAGTGGATAAGCATCCATGGGATCAGAGGGTATCTGCTTTCATAGCAGAGAAGCTGCTTGCGGAAAGGAATGTATGCCAATGGGATCCCTTTTTCCACTGGTTTCCATCCTGAAGTCAGGCACATGCTCCCCCAAGGCAACTGAAATTTTGCAGTGGATGGCCAGCTGTGGGTTAGGAATGGGGATAGGGAGAAGCTGAGACCCCAGGTAGTACCAATGCTGCTGTGAATTCCAAGGCACCCCTCTTTTGGGAGCTCCAGCTATGGGATTATTTTCGTGTTGGAGAATTCCAGGGCCATTCTCCTCTCTTACTTTCTCCATATTCATAACTTCTCTGTTTTACCCCCCTCAGCCTCTCCCTGCCTTCCAAGGCACTCAGCACCTTCCACAGCAGTAGCCTCCATCCTGTCCCTGCCATGAGAACAGAGGCCTAGAGGCCAGGAAGTTTGGGGTTTTGTGCTGATTCTGTGACTAACAGTGTAACCATGGAGAGTCCTTTCCCCTCTCTATTTCTTGGGGAGCCTAAGAAATCATCTGGAGACCAGGGCGCCTAGAAGATTTGAACTCTCTCTAAAGGCTGTGACTGGGGGGCCTCCACTTTTCCCAGGGCCCAGGAGATGTCCCCCACATCAGTAGTTCTGGACTCTAAGCTGAGAGTGTGTTTCACCAGGGACGTGTGGAAATGGTGGCTAGTCTCAGAGCTGGTTCTCACAGGGCTGGAGTGCTGTGGGTAGGTATTTGGGAACTTTTCATGGTCCTTAAATCCTTTCATTGTGGAGAGGTCCACTGGGCTTAAAGTTAGATTTAATGTCCAAGATTTGAGGACAATCCTTTTCCTGGAGGCTGTGACTTCCTGGCAGCTAAGATCATTGTGGTGGAATCAATGAACATGCTTCCAGATCCCGGCCTGGCCTCCAACAGCTGGGGGTCTGAGGCCAGTGAAGTAACCAGGAAAAAGTCCTGCCTCCCCCTCCCCTCCGCTCTTCTCCCCTCTGGGCTGCCATCCGAAATAGGATATTACTTAACTGAACTGTGCTTGAAGCTTCAAGGTCTCTATTGTATTCTAACATTATTTACTCCTTCTCAAAATATTGTTTATTGGGTTCATTTAATTCAAGGGCTCTAGGTATTTCTTCAGCAGTAATAAAAAAAAATCAGTGCTAGGCACTGAATGGTGTGCCTACCCCCACCCCCAATTCATGTTGAAGCCTGAAACCCCAGTGTGACTGTCTTTGGGGAGGAGCCTATAAGGAGGTAATTAAGGTTCAGTGAGGTCTTAAGGGTGGAGCCCTGATGTGATAGGATTAGTGTTCTCATAAGAAGAGACACCAGAGACTTGGATCCCCGCTCCCTACCACAAACACAAAGAAGAGGCCATCGCCAAGGTGGAAGGCCTGCAAACCAAAAGATCTCTGAATGAAACCTGCCTTCCCAGCACCCTGATCTTGGGCTCACAGGCTCCAGAACTGTGGGGCATGTCGTGTAAATCCCCCAGTCTTTGGTAACTTGTTACGGCAGTCTGAGCAGACTAAAGCATGTGTGGATACGACAATGTATCTGACATGTTGAAGAAACTCTGTGTACCAGAAACTGACAACAGACACACAAACGCCAGGGGTCACTTAGTCACAGTCTGTACTGCAGCAAAACAACCTCCCCAAACCCTCCAAACCATCCACATTCTGCCACGGAACAAAAGCCCAAACACATCAACGTTTAAAACAAAACCCAAAAAACAACAAAAGCAGCATTAAAGTAAAAACTACTTGGGAGAAAGAATTTCCATCCTATGAGCAATTTGAAATAAAAACTTCAGACTCATAATAGTGACTCTACCATCATTTTCTGTAATAAAACATCTATTATAACAGATATGGCAATACAATAAAAGTCCTATTGTTCCGGAAACTGTATTATAACTGAAACAGGATAATTATAGAAATACTTGCATGAGAATTGCATGTTCAACAGAACCATTGAAAATCACTCTTCTCACACTGAAAATAAGTCTTCCAGGTACAGAGAACTCTTCAGTGAGATCTGAAATAGAAGGCAAGGTGGCCTTTTTTTTTTTTTCAAATCTTTTATAGCAGCATAACCTTCCAAAGCCCCCTCGGGGCCATCTGTAACATGTCTCCAAGGGCCCACCTGGCTCTGAGTTCCATACTTTATTTGGAAAACTAAAATCTGATGGTAGATTTTGAAGTAGGGCATCTCTCTATTCTTTCCACAGACAGATTTTAGGGTGAATCTCAGTTCTATCAAGTTCATTTTGTAAATTCTAACTTAGAATTTCTAGCTTCTAGAGCAGCGGACCCCTGGAACATTCTGCAGAGATCCAATCGTTTTTTGAAGGCATTGCTGGCACTGCGGCTCTCCCAGCCTTGTGGTTGACACGGGGGCTCTTGGCTCTGTTCCTCCTGAAGTCCTCACAGCAGCCCTTCGGTGTTGAGAGCAAGGATTCTTCTCATTTAGTAGCTGAGGAACCTGGGAACTGTCTGGATGGGAGCAGGGTCAGGGGATTTGTCTGGAAACTGCATTTGCACCGTAAGCACGCTGTTTTTCCTTAGCTTGACTATTTATTTGATGTGGCTTTGGGGAAACTGACAAAAATTACAGAGGAGTAGGAGGCCAGAGGGCCTGTGAGCCATCCCTTGTCACCTGACTGCTGACTTCTGATGCTCCCTCCCCGTAACTTGGCACTTGCAGGGCTGGAAACTGGAGGAAATTCACAGAACCATGATGGTGGCTGAGGGACCAAGGGAGTGTGCAGGGAGGAAATAACAACAACAACAACAACAACAATAACAACAATAAACATACTCACCACCATGGCAAATAAGTAGACAGGTGCTGAGTGATGACTGAAGGGACATGATAGCCATCTACAGATATCTGAAGGATGTAAACACCAAGGAAGAAGATGAATTAATTATTTAGAGGCACAGTGATGAAGCTCCGGACCAGCTCCGTTACCAGCCCCCAAACCACCTTGCCCACAACAGTCCTTTCAGAATTAAGCTCCCCCAAGACCAAAGACAGGCAGCTTGATGGTCCCTCTGCACACAACAACTGTGATACAAGGCATGGGCCGAGCCTCCTACTTTCATTGTGCCAGCATGTACCATGTGTGTACTCAGATGCTTATCATCACGGCTGCCATTTGTTGAATACCTGGTGTTTTGCGTTGAATTGTGTCACCCCGAAGACTTTGTAGTCCTACCCCCGAAACTTGTAAATGTGACCTTATTTGAAAATAGAGTCTTTGAAGATGTCATCAAGTTCAGATGAGATCTTTAGGGTGGGCCTTTAATCCAATATGAAGAGGGAAGTTGGGACACAGGCACAGACACACAGGGAGAATGCCACGTGATGACAGATGCAGGGCACAGCTGCAAACCCACGAATGCCGAGGGCTGACAGCCACACCAGAAGCTGGGAAGAGGCCAGGAGTGATGTCCCCCACAGACTTCAGAGGGAGCTTGGACCTGCCCATACGTTGGACTGCTCTCCGAAACGGAGACAATAAATTTCTGTTTTAAGACACCCACTTTGTGGTGCTTTGTTATAGGGCCCTACATGCTACAGCAGTGTGATGAATATTTCCCATATGAAAGGAATGGCTTGCATCTTAGGGAGAAGGCTGGGGGCAAGGGATACCCCCTCCATCCCAAGGGCCAAGGAAGGAAGGGTGTCCTAGGCCCACCATATGGGGTTGGAATCCCTCCTGACCCAAAACCCTGGCTCTATGGTTGCAAGTCTGGATCAAGATCCCTGGGAATCCCTAAGCACAAGACTATGGAGCCTCCTTAGAGGTAATCTAAAATAGAAAGAAGGCTCAGTTGGTGGAGCATGTGACTCTTGATCTCGGGGTTGAGTTCAAGCTCCATGTTGGGTGTAGAGATCACTTAAAAAACATAAGAAATAAAAATTAAAAATGAATAAAAAACAAAAAGAACACTGTAAGATTTTAGTGTTCAAAATGACATCAAGTTTACTCATATGCTTTGATTAAGAGGTTGCAGGGGTTTATGTGTGTGTGACCTGTATATGGAATTGTCCAGCTCTGGGTCTGGGTTTTTTTTATCCTGAAAAAGCCATAAAAGGTAGGAGCTAGCTAACTCGAACTCTAGAAAAGTTGGGGTGGGGGGAAAGGTGCTGACTTCAGGGGGCCCCATGGCCTTCAGGCTGCACTCCTTCACATCCATCCCTTGCCCTCTACCCCATTTTAGATGGACCTTGCACCTTGCACCTTCCTCAAGCCCAGAGAGTCCTCCTGGGGATCGTGTCTCCCTTTGGCCCCTGATTCAGGATCTCTGACTCTCTGGCTTAGGGACATTTCTCCCTCCCCTCAGTGGTCATGGAGACAGCCCAGCAACCTTGGGGAGCCAAAGATGCTAAGTTAACATTTGGTGAATGTGTGGATCATAGTCTGAAGCTGGCTTTATGAATGCAGACCAGCATGCTTTGGGATTCTTGCACCCTTCTGGAAAATGGTGGATTGTGAAGGCATGGGGTGGAATCAGATTTCCTGCCTCTCTGGGCACATGAGGCTCACATTTGGGACTCTGGAGATGTTTTTCGCGAGAATAATCTTGATCCCTATACATTTCCTCCTTTACTCTTCAGTAGTATCCTATGGGACAGGGACTATCATTGTTGTCATTTCCCAAATGAGGAAACTGAGGCATAGAGAAGTTGAATGACTTTCCCAAGGTCACCCAGCCAGATCTTAGGACTGTAAGCATTATGAGAGCACTATCTGTATGCTGGGCCAGGGCACAGTCACCATGATGGCGACCCTGCTGTGCACCTCCTTCACAGGACCGACTCTACAGGAGGCCCAGCTGACACTATGAGACTGTGGAATCATCTGTTACATTTATGGGCTTCTGTGTATGCACCCACTCATACCAGAATGAAGGTGCCAGGTTGCTGATAGGTGCAATGTTTGCGGGACTTCTTACAGTTCACCTTCTCTTCTCAAGAGGGTCCTGACCTTGAAGTTTCTTTCCCTTCCAGCATCTTTCCTGCCTACCAGTACTCCCCTTACCACCTCTGGGGAAGGAGTCAGCAGCCCAATTCTTTAATGAGCCACCAGAGGGAGCTGCCTGCAGAGAAACTAGAGAATCTCCCCCAGGTAGGGGCCTGGAGATGATTGAGCTATTCTTAGCCTCAGTTAACTTTCATTGTTGAATGTCACCCAAACTCAACAAAAGCTCCTACTCAGAAATGGATGGATTTCACTGTGGCCAGGGAACCCTGGTTAATGCTCAAGGCCCTTTCTCACAGGAGGACAGAAGGGAAACGGAAGTAACAAAAATGATGATAGTTATAGAGTATAAAGTTTCAATTCTGCAAGATAAATACATGCTAGGAATCCATGCAGCATACTGCCTACAGCTGATAATATTGTATCATACACTAAATGTATACTAAAGAGGGTAAATCTTATGTTAAGTGTTCTCAACTCTCTCTCTCTCTCTCTCTCTCTCTCTCTCTCACATACACACACACACACACACACACACACACACACGATAATAGTAATAATAAAGAGAGTGGGAAAAAACTTCTGAAGTTTGATATGTTTATGGTATAGATTGTGATGGTGGTCTCACAGGTATATGCTTATCCCCCAACTCGTTGGCTTATATACCTTAATACGTACAGCTTTTTTAAGTCAGCAAATATATATACCTTTTTTTTTAAACATCTTATTGGGGCATGTATATACTATAGTATATATGTCTGTTTAAATATATGGTATATATATATATGCATATGTGTTTATATCTGTGTGTGTACATACATGGTATTTATATGTGTATATATGCGTGTATATATGTGGTATATGCATATGTGTGTACTTTCCCACTCAAAAGAGGAAAAAGAAGAAAAGGAAACAAGATGACTGGTCGTGTAAAAGAGGCCCATCCTCCGGGTGTCTACAGTACCCTGGAAAGCCAGGCTAAGTGCTGGGTTCAGCAAGGTCTTCGAGCCAGGTGGACCCAGGTTAGAGTCTGAACCCTGACACACCCTACCTGGGTGGCCTTGAGCAGACCCACCTCTCCATGCCTGGCTTCTCCTATCTGTAATATGGCAGTGGCAACCATGCCTAGGTGACAGGACTACTGCCAGGATTAAGTGGTATAGTCCACGGAAAGCCACCAGAGCCTTTTTCAGATTTGAAATGGTTCAAGGCCAGCCCTTGTGAGCGCGTGTGTAGGAGCACGGGGGTGGGGGAGGGGGTGGGGGGAATCTCCTCCATACTCTCTCGAAAGTATCCCCTGCACCCCCTCCCCACCTCTGCCCCCTCCCAACAGTCTCCCCAACCTCAGCTTTGTCCTGGAAGCTGGAGTCCCCTTCCCTTGGAACCCTGGGAGTAAATCGAGCGCTTAGCCTTTCAACCCCCCAGACCCAGAGGCGTCTGGTGCCAGCACCGGCCTCCAGCTTATGTTGGACTTTGGCCCATACATTCACTGAACATTAATTTAGTACCTTTGGCTTCCCGTGGTTGCTGGGCTTCCCGTGGTTCCCATGATCGCTGAGGGGAGGGAGGATAGTCCCTAGGCCTGAGGGTCAGAGATCCTGAATCAAAGGTCAAAGGGAAAGAGGATCCCAGGAGGCCTTTCCGGGCTTGAGGGAGTTGCAAGGTGCCAAGCGCATCTAAAACGTGTGCGGGCTGGGGTAGAGGACAGGGGATGGACGCGCTGGAGCGCAGCTTGGGGACCACGGTGACTTCAGCCTGCACGGCCCAGCCTGTCAGAGGCCTGGGCCCGGAGGAGGAGGAGGGGCGCCGCCTGCGCCCTCGGGCTCCGCGGCGAGCCTGGGCCCGGCCGGCTGCGGGAGCGCGGCGCTACGCGGCGCCGGGGTGAGTGGCGGCCGGAAGGCCCCCCTTGCGGGCGAGCCGGAAGGCGGGAGGGCGGAGCCCGGGCCGCCGCGGGTGCCGGGGGACGCTCGGCGGCGCGGGACTCGGGTCGCGCGGGTCTGGGGCTCCCGGCGGCGACGCGGGCGGCGGGCCGCTTCCCAGCGGGGGGAAGGGCCTCCGTGCGCCGGCGTCGCGCGGGGTGAGGCCGGGCGCCCAGGAGGTGGGGCCGGGAGGCCTGCGGGCTGCCGGGCCTAGCCTGTCACGTTGCTAGGGTATTCATTTTCCATATGAAGACACTGAGGCACGGAGAGGCTGACGTCACATCAGAAGTAAGCAGTAGCAGCCGAGCTGGGTTTAGAACCCGGGCTGCCAGACTTGGGGGTGGGGGCTCGTACGCAGCGGTGCGCCACGCAGTGACCCGGGTTTGTGTGTTTGTGTGACCTCCTCAGTTACCCACGTGTATGTGTCCTCCTCAGTAACCCGGTGGACCTCCTCAGTGTCCCAGGTGCGTGGGCGGGGGGGGGGGGGGGGGGGGGGGGGGGCAGGATGGAGTCCTAGTTAGGATACTGGGTGAGTCAGCACCCCTGGACTCGCCCTATGGGGAATGTTTAGAGATGACCCGAATGGATGTCAATGATTTAGGAGGGGCGAATTAGTTTGGTGAGGACAGGTGGCTTCTTTAGCCTTGAAAAAAGGAAACAGACTTTGAGAGGCTGCACAGCAGCCTGTTCATGGGCCAGGTAGGTAGGTAGGTAGGTAAGGTCACTCTCCCCGGGCCTGTGACAGAGAGAAGGCAGTACCTGCTTTGCTTTGGCCTCCTTGGTACAAGAAGATAGGCCAGGGCGGCTTGCTCTCTTGATGTTTTTTTTTCTTTTTTTTTTTTTTTAAGTTTATTTATTTATTTTGAAAGAGAAAGAGCATGAGCGGTGGAGGGGAAGAGGGAAAGGGCGCGTCAGAGAATCCCAAGCAGGCTCCGCACTGACAGTGTGAAGCCCCACTGGGGGCTGGAACTCAGGAACCGCCAGATCATGACCCCAGCCGAAGTCAAGAGCTGGACGCTTGCCCACAGAGCCACCCAGGCGCCCTGCTCTTTCGATTTTTTACAAGAAATCTGAAATCAGATGTATGTGAAATCAGATCTCTTAATACTGGCAACCAGCTGAGTTTTTAAAAAGTCTATGGGCGGGGCGCCTGGGTGGCTCAGTCAGTTAAGCGGCCGACTTCGGCTCAGGTCTGGATCTCGCGGTCCGTGAGTTCGAGCCCCACGTCGGGCTCTGTGCTGACAGCTCAGAGCCTGGAGCCTGTTTCGGATTCTGTGTCTCCCTCTCTCTGACCCTCCCCCGTTCATGCTCTGTCTTTCTCTGTCTCAAAAATAAATAAACGTTAAAAAAAAAATTAAAAAAAAAAAGTCTATGAGCTAATCTGACAATGCTGCTGGGATCCAGGAGTAACCCTGGCCCCAGGGCATACAGAGGTGGGAAGACCAGGTTTACAGGAGCCAGTGCACACAGTGGAAGTTGATGACTTCCAACAGACGAGTAGAAAGTACTGAAGATTGCAGGTGAGCAAGATCTCTGTCTGAGTCCTTAGGGGCTTGCTTTTCTAATTTTTTGTTTTTTGTTTTTTAAACAGGGTGCATGGAGGTCTGTGTTAGCGCTGAAGCCCCCCTCTCTCTCCTGTCTCACAATCTGGTCCGTCTCAAAAAGCCGCGCTGCAGTCTCAGGGATGGGCTCATCTCCCTCTTTCCCAGAACCTTGCTGTAATCAGCAGACCAGCCTGGTGCGTGGAGAAAACCAGGGCTGCAAGTTGGCATTTGCCTTCCCTGTGGCTGGCAGATGGGCTTTCTGTGACCAGAACCTGTTTTGTGGACAAATCTGATTCTGAAATAGGTGTGATATGGGAGGGGAGGCCCCATTCCCACTCTCTGAGGTCTGTCCCCATCAGAGTACTCTTCCTCCCTCCTCCCTCCTTCCTCGCTTCCCTGTTGCTTACAGACAAAGGCAAGCTTGGAGTGGGAGAAGGAGCAGGACTGCTTCCTCCCTCAATCTGGCAAGCCTGGAGAAGTCAGGAGGCTGAGCTTTTTAGCAAGGAGTCAGGAGATGGGGTTACAAACCTTTCTTCCACAAGAGTCTATTGATGCTCTAGCTTCTAAAATGATTCCTGCAAGGAAATTAAGCCAGCTTTCTCTTGGATTGAGGCAGCCACAGTGCCACTGCTTTCTGTGGTGTAGAGCTATTGAGCCCAGCCAGAGTTGGGCCACTTCTTCCCCTGCCCTCCCACACACCGTGACACCTGCTGGTCCTCCAGTTCTGCAGAGCCCTGGGCCTGTGCCTTGTGCTGGTCTGCCTGGGCAAAGTGGAGGTTGAGAACAGCACTTGCACAATGATGCCTTATGAGCCCCTGTGGGTTTATGTAAAGTCAATCAGAGCAGGTCGGAAGCTAGGGTTTTTTTGATGGACAATAGAGCGTGATGTGGCTGTTTCCTGCCTCGTTTACATGTGTTTTCTTGCTGTGCAGAAACGGTTTCAAGAGTGCAAATCATAATGCTGCAGAAAACCTGTTTTAGGAGTGGTGTCTGGGCAGAGTGCACTGGCCAGGAGGCCAGCCTTGCAGACCACCCTTGGGGTCTTCATGTGCCCGGAAATGGGAAGCTCACTGCAGCTTCCAGAGGGGCTTTCCTAGGACGGGAGCTTTGTCTCCCTTTCCCTAGCATAATTGACTGATAAAAAGCTAGATATAAACCAGATATAAAGTATACAATGATTAGACGTTCTACAGGAGGGTTTTTAGCTTTTTGAAAGGCTTGACCATGAAATTAAATGCCTTTGGTTATCAATATTTGAAATAAATGAGCATTTGAAATAAAACTCATTTTGTTTTCATAGCTTCACAGGACCATGGCTACTGGGTGAATCAAGTCCCACCCTCCATCCCCTCATGTTGTAGTGACTTCTGCTGTGTGCAGTCCCTTAGCTCTTGTAATGCTATTTTACTCTTGTGACACTTGTGAGTGGACAAGTCTTGACCCTCAAGTGGGCTGCCTTCCAGGGAGGAGAAGGCAGCATGTACTCTGCGAGAGGCTGCCAGTAGTGAGCAAAGGTGCCTGGAAGCTGGGAGGTGCCTTGATGGGTCCAGGACACACACAGCCAAAGCAGGAACAGGCATCCTGACTTCTCCTCCAGTCCCTCGAGTGGCCCTTCAGGGCCTGCCCCTCATTGCCTCTATACCCCACTTGGTCAAACAGACGCATTCGGGGGATGCTTGTTTGCAGTTTCTGAACTTGAGGACTAAGTAAGAGATGTCAGATGTCCCGGGTCACGCTCTCTTAGGGTCTTGCTGTCCAAAGTGGGGTTAGAAGACCAGCTGGAGGCTTGTTCGAAATGCACAATCTCAGCCCACTCCTACTGGCTGTACTTAGCAAGGTCGTCAGTGGTTCCTGTTCACTGTGGAGAATCACTGATCTCAAGAATATTGCAGGGACCAGAGCACAGGAGACTTCTTACCTCTCTGGGGACTGCACAGAAGTTCTGAAACCTGACTGTGGTGATCCAGCAGGCCCACACACTTCGTTCTAAGGGCTCAAATTGCTCTCTCAGGATTGGGAGGGTAATTTTACATTAGAGGCTGGTTCTGGATTATCCTTGGGTCAAAAAGAAGATGTAACCAAAAGATATTGAGCAACAGGGTCTGCCCCAAACTTTGCAAGTTCCTTTAGCAACATTCCTTTAGCAAATGTGTCAGCCCTGAGTGAAAACGGGAGTGATGGAAAGGAAGTGCCCACTGAGTCTTGGGTTCAGCTGAAGCGGGAAGGAGAAGCACCAGCTCGGGCCGCTTTGATTTTAGCCCCCAGCCCAGGCAGGTGGCCCATCAGTGTAGTGGCTCTCCATTCATGCCCACCCTGGGTCAGAGCCCACCCTGCCCTTGCCCTGCCTGCCTGCCAGTTTCCCCCAGTATGGCAAACAATTTCCTGACGTCAGAGAAGTTTTCTAAGGTCATTGTTCCAAAGGCCCATCTGTCTCTGTCCAAACATATGCAACTCCCTGGAATTCTTTGGTTTATTTTATTCTCCGATTGTTTCATATTACCATGTCATCCTGTCTCTGTCTTTGATACCCCACATGCAGAACTGGTTTGGGTTTAGGAGTGGTGTGTGTCAGTAACAGAATGTCCATTTATTTATTTTTTACATTATATTTATTTTTAAGAGAGAGAGAGAGAGGCACAGCACAAGTGGGGGAGGGGCAGAGAGAGAGGGAGACACAGAATGGGAAGCAGGCTCCAGGCTCTGAGCTGTCAGCACAGAGCCTGATGCGGGGCTCGAACTCACAAACCGTGAGATCATAACCTGAGCCCAAGTCAGACGCTTAACCAACTGAGCCACCCAGGCGCCCCCAGAATGTCCATTTAGAGCCATCATGTCTCAGGGCCTGCAGTATTCCAGACTCACACTGGCCACTTTGCATCCATTCTACTTATACCTTTCAAGAATCCAGCTTGTAGATGGTTTGTCTCCATATTACAGGTGAGGAATGTGACGTCTGCTCAGGGTCATGCAGCGGGCAAGTGCGGGCACAAAGCCGGTGTGGTCTCACAGCCCAACACTTTCCCCTTTACTGGCTTGGCATGAGCTCAGTTGCACTGTCACACAAAAGAGGACTTGAGGCCAGGACTTTCTGCACCCTGCCAGGCTTTGCACACTGGGGATGCCTGAGCCAGCAGGACGGTCGCTGATGCAAGAGAGGTCAGTCTTGCCTCACTTGTGGTGAACCGGTAGAGCCTGCAGTTGGGGTTGCTCCTTAATCTGTCCTAAGTCAGAAGTTAAGCAGAGAGAAGAGAAGACCTTTCACCCATTCTGCTGATTCTGTTTGCTTGTTAACTAAATGCTACCCTGCTTTGTCTGTGACAACTTTTCACGTGACGGAGTGCTGTCGGTCGTGCGTATGGTGGAGCTACTGTTCTCTACTGAAAAATGAGGACTCTTCCTCAAAACTCTAGGGAGAGTAACATTTGGGTGGAAATACACTGACACCCATTGAAAGTCTCCCTCTGAAATCCTTCCTTTGAGGCTTGCCGAGATGCCCGTCGTGGTAGGAGACATCATGAAGCTGCTCTGCTCCATTTCCGAGGAGAGGAAAATGAAGGCGGCCGTCAAGCACTCTGGGAGGGGCGCCCTGGTCACAGGGGCCGTGGCCTTCGTCGGGGGCCTGGTTGGAGGCCCACCCGGACTAGCTGTTGGTAAGCGTGAATCCCTTGCAGGGGCAGCCAGCCTGGTGGGTGTTGTGAAAAAGGCCTTTGAGACCACGGAGACCTCATAAAGGTCTCTGTCCCGTGTGAGATGTTCAGTCAAGTTGCTTCTGTGAAATGATCTCTGTGTACATAATGTATCCTATTGAAAACGCAGCTTCTGAGTGTGAATGTCTCAGAAGTGCAGGGTGTTCTTGGAAATGGCATGTGTCATGCAGACCTGGGGGATGCCTCTCCCCGCAGGGGTGTGTCCTAGAGTCCGAAGATATCGGGGTGTCCTGGGTCCCTTGGATAGTCTCCTAACCCCGTCACCATTGCATATCACTGCAGAAGGGAACCAGGGAGGAGGCTGGGACTTGCTGAGCACCTGCTAGGAGCACATGCTGTCTGGCCATTTTACATAAGCCCATTCAGAGAGACTGCCCCATTCTGAAAGCAAACAATCTAATGCAGAAACAGCAATAAACTATGCTAGAGTGGCCATCCCTGCCCCTTTCTTTTGCCACCTGCTTCTATTTGAGAGCCAGTTTCTGGCAATGAATGGAGGTTTGGCTGATTTTCCCATCATTCCTTGGAGATAGGATGAGGTTGCTTCCTTTGGCTTAGGAATAGGAAGGAAGAATTCCTGTGTGGCCTGAACTGTGGGCTAGGGTGGCATTAGTGAGCTGGCTGCTGTGTGGGCCTGACTTGAGGAGGGGCTGGATTATGCCTCCCTTGAGGTGCCTCAGATGGACCCTGAAACATAGGAGCATTGGCTAAAGACATGGTCTGCTGCATTGGGCTCAGTGAATCCTTAACTGAATGCCTGCCTTGTGCTGGGGAGGCTGTGCTGGGGACATCGGAGAGCTCAGAGTCTGGTGGAAATCCTGTCTGTACATGAGTATAGGCTGGAGAGGTGACTGTGTCTGCCAGGTTGGCTTCTGTTTCCCAGCTCCCCAGCATGGCTTCCTGCTCTGTTCTGCCTTTCTATAGCAGGATGGGCATATCCGAGGACATTTCATGAAGCTGAGATCACACTGGGGAGTAAATCAGCATGTGGGTGGCCCCAGACCTTCCACATGTCCATTTCCCTTTCCAAACTGTGAATTAGTGAGTCCTGACTTCAGCTTCTCACCATCCAACAAGCAGCCAGTGAGGGCGGAGACCAGGCCATTGCCTCTTTCCTCAGCGACATTCTGTATCTTTGTCCCACCCCATCTAGTGCACTCAGGGGCGGTCTTGATAGGATCGTTTATCATATAGCTGTTCTCAGATGCCATTGTGGGAGCATATATTTTATTCGGATTATGTAAAAGCTGGTGGAGAACAGGATGTCTGCAAAGAGAACCCGGGGGATTCGCTACTTGCAGCCCCTGCTCGTGGGCGGGAGTATCATTTTACCCAGAAAACAAAGGAATTTTCTCTTCTCCAAAGAGTTAGTAATTTGCTGGTCGATATTCCTGGCGACTTTTTGCATTAAGTGCTGCTCTAAATCAAATATTGATGTTCTCATAAAGGTTTAGTGCAGATGTGTGCAACTCTTGTCGACTCTAAGCACTTCACGGGTGTCATGGGGAAAAGTTCAGTAAAACTTGTAAATTACTGATTTTCCCTCCCCAGAATCCTCCCTGCCTTAGGAGCAGAAGGGGAGCCTGTCCAGGGGCAGAGGCTCCAGGACTCTATGTTGGCCTGGTCTCTGTCTCAGGGGAGGGTGTGCTTCTTGAGAGGGTGCAGGTTTACGGCGTGTGTGTAGGGTCCAGACTACATATGGGTCCTTCCTGGCCCGGGGCTGTATTCTTTCAGATAAACCTCTTATTTGGGAGCAGTAGTAGATGTACAGAGAAGTTGGCAGGACCATGCAGAGAATTCCTGTATATCCCTCACCCGGTTTGTGTTCCCCTAACATTAACGTCTTGTATTACAATGGTACGTTTGTCAAAACTAAGAAGCCAACACTGATACCTGACTATTAGCTATTCTCCAGACTTTATTTGGATTTTGGCAGTTTTTGCATTAATGAACTTTTCCTGTCCCCAAATCCAGCTCAAGATATCACACTGCACTTAATCCTCATGTCTCCTTAGTCTCCCCTGGTCTGTGACGGTTTCTCAGACTTTGCTTGTCTTTCACAGCCTGGGTAGCTTTGAGGAATATTGGTCAGGTATTTGTAGAATGCCTCTCCGTTTGGGTCTGCCTGATGAGTTTCTCATGATTAGCCTGGGATTATGGACCATGGAAGGAGGTGGTGTGCCTATTTCATAGTGCCATTTCAGGGACACGTGACACCCACAGGGCCTCCCTGGTGACACCCACCTTGCTCACCTGGTTAAGGTGGTATTTGCCAGGTTTCTCCACTGTGAAGTTACCGTTTCCCATTTCCATGCTCTGCTCTACTCGTTGGAAGAGAGTTGTCATGTCCAGCTAGCTGGGCTGCATATTTTAAATGCCTGATCATTGATATTTGAAAATCATGGGACCTTTTGAAGATACAAATCTAGCATTCTGTGCAGTACCAATGGGTTGGCAAGGGGTGGCCATGGCCCATTTAGACAGGGAAACAGCTCCCTGTCACCCACAGGCTCACCCAGCCTTCCTCATTCCTCTCAGCCCCCTGCCTGGCCCCTGAGGCACTAGGGTTTGAGACCTCTGCCCCAGGGTGCCTTTCTGTAACAAGCCTGCATCCCACTTGATTAGACAGGACTTTCCGTTGACATAAGGGCATCAAGTCCCCAAATCGTGCGCCTTAAATTTGATCATAAATTTACATTTAAAAACACTGATTATGCCCTTTTGGGTCTGCTGAAAAAGAAATAGTTGAGTAAGTTAAATCTGATATTTATCATCATACAGCTCTGGAGGGGTTGCATTAAAAATAGTTGTTTCAAGAGTAAAGGTCTCCTTATCTATCCCCAGGGTCCTTTAAGCACATGATTTCACTAGAAATTTCCAAAGTTCAGGGGCAAAGAGCATATTAGACACTCAATGGAGAAAACTCTGCCTCACCACTGAGATAATTCTCCTTGAAAATGCACTTGATCCCAGCTCTCTCCTTTCAGATGAGGGAGATTTTTGTGGGAAGCATGGGAGCCTTTGGCCCCTGGAAAAGATTGTAGTTAGCACAGCTATGAGGTGGGAGACGCTTCGTGCAGAGCTTAAGGAAGGGCATGCTTGGGTGTCAATTATACGGACCCAAATGGACTAAAGACCACATAAACCTCTGCCCCCCGCACTGTGGGGTAGAGCGGGCACAGAGCCGAGCCCGTTCTGGCCCTCCCTGAATGTGCCTACTCGTCATGGTGGTGGACGTGCTCTCTGCAAGAACCTGAGACCGTCATTTACGATTACGGCCCAACTAATTACGCCTTCCCTTGTTTTCTAGGGGGGGCCGTCGGGGGTCTATTAGGTGCATGGATGACAAGCGGACAGTTTAAGCCAATTCCTCAGATCCTAATGGAGCTGCCACCCGCTGAGCAGCAAAAGCTCTTTAATCAAGCCACCGCCATCGTCAGGCACCTGGAGTGGATGGACGCCGTGCAGCTGACCACGCTGGTCATGGGCAGTGAGGCCCTGCAGCAGCAGCTGCTGGCGATGCTGGTGAACTATGTCACCAAGGAGCTCCAGGCCGAAGTTCAGTACGATGACTAGGTCGTTCCTCCTGGGACGCAGGGGTCTCGTGTACGTGATTCAGACCCACAGAAGGGGACAGGGGGTTTGGGAAAGCCCCACATCATCAGTGTGTTACCTTGCGTGGAATGAAAGCTGCTGGAGAGGTTACTGCGGCGCGGTATCATGCTCTGGAGATTATTTATGAAGATGTCGTGTTTTGGGGTTGCGCGCACTAATATGCACTGACCACCCTGTGGCTGGAAGGCTGGTGAAGAGCGACATCAGTGACAGCTTTCCGGGTCCACTGTTACTCACAAGGCAGTGTGGCGGAAGGCCCTTGTGTTCCACCTCCCCACCTGTGAAGGAGTCCTGTCCTAAGCACCTGTTAGAGGACGCCTGTCCTAAGCACCTGTTACGGGACCTGTTCCTCCCCTGGGGCCCTGGGTCTCAGGACCTGGGAGCTGGCCCATGAGGGAATCACATTTCCCTCATGTGCCCCTTCCCTGGCCAGTGACTTCCAAGTGTCCCTTCCACGGAGGGGCGGTCGGCATGTTGAGTGAAGCCACAACATCAAGGCCCCCAGCCCTTCTCCCACGTGGCATACCTGGGCTCTCACCGTCCCAGGGGCTTACTCTCCCCATCTGAAAAGTCGTGGTAGTTCTTGAGGTTTGCTTTTCAAATTAAGTACTTTCAGTAAAAAGTGTTGCTCTTTCTGAATTGATAGAATCTAGGAAATGCGTCCACCCTAAATTCTCCCTTAATACTATATTCACTTTGTTTTCGGAACCGTAACTTGACTAGGTGTTATCAAATTGCAATAAATGTTTTCTGAACAGGCCTCTTCTCACATATTTTGTGTAAAGCATTTCTAACACCTGGAGTGCAAGGGAATGCTGGATTTGTGGCTCTAAAGGATGACAGAAGCCTCCCAAGTCCAGTGCTTGAGACCCAGTTTTCCAGGTTTCCTGCTTCAGCCTCCCTGTGCTGCCATGTGTGCACCCTGCCCTGAGCCTCCCCTACTCCCCTGGCACCTGCAGAATGCCTCTTAGGTCTCCAGGCCCTGGGCAGGACAGCAACTTGGGGCTCTCTCTGATGGGAAACGGCACGGGCCTCCCTGGGGGTACGGAGGAGGCCCTCCTAAGGAGAACCAGTGTTCCAGCTCTTCCATTGGTGTAAAGGAAACTTCAGGGTGAATTAGAACCCATGCTGATTAAGGAAGGATTGAGCCTTTATCTCACAGAAAAGGTGCTCTTTAGCTGGCCTCAGCTAACACAAGTTAGGTGCCCTGGCACAGGCCACACCCCTGGAACTGATTAAGCCACTGGTCATTGATGTGCTGTTTGAGTTAATGGGGTGCAGGTAGGGAGCCATTTAGATGGCTCTTCTAACTCATAGAGGGTGATTGGGAAGTTTGGGGAAGCCTCACCCATGCATTACTTCTGTGTTGGGTGGGCCTGACTCTCCCAGGCCCAGGGGACACAGGGGTCCTAGGTAAGAAGCCCTAGTGAAGCCCACTGAAGTGCCCCTCTGGCCTGCCTGCCTTGATTCCTTGGAAAAACACTGGCCCAAGTGTTGGGTGACCAATTATGGGTCAGATGGAGCAGGCCTTGCTGAATGAAGTCACCCTTGACTAGCCAGGTCCTGGAGTGACCCATACTGGACTTTGGGCCCAAGAGGGCAGACCAGACCTTGAGTCCTGTCTTCCATAGGAAGTAAAAGCACTTTCCCTTCAGAATTTCCTTTCGGCTCCTATGGTTTTAGTATTCTTATTTCTGTGTCTTCTATGAAAAAATCTTCATTTATTTATTTTTCAATAGGTAACACCAGCCTGGTACAAAACTTAGAAGATGTCAGACAGTACAAATGTAAAAGCAAGCCTTCCTCTTGCAGGGACCCCTGTTCCAGTCCTCTCCCCAGAGTATTCCTTAACTCTGTTTTTAAACAGTCTTTTAAAACCATTCATTTCCTTTTATTTGTTAGTGTTTGCTGATGAAAGCTTAGAAAAATCCAGAAAAGGATGATGTTTTACCGCCTAGATTATCACTCTTTGTTTTTTAATGTTTGTTTATTTTGAGAGAGAGAGAGAGAGAGAGAGAGAGAGAGAGAGAGAGAGAGAATCCCAAGCAGGCTCTGAGATGTCAGCACAGAGCCTGATACCGGGCTCAATCGCAGGAACCCATGAGATCATGACCTGAGCCAAAATTAAGAGTCAGATGCTCATGGGGCGCCTGGGTGGCCAGTTAGTTAAGCGTTCAACTTCAGCTCAGGTCATGATCTCACAGCCTGTGAGTTTGAGCCTCGTGTTGGGCTCTGTGCTGATGGCTCAGAGCCTGGAGCTGCTTCAGATTCTGTGTCTCGCTCTCTATCTGACCCTCCCCTGCTCACGCTCTGACTCTCTCTCCTGCAAAAATAAATAAACATTAAAAAAAAATTCAGACACTCAACTGACTGAGCCACCCAGGCACCCCTCAGAATATCACCCTTAACAAATTTGGTGTGTTTCATGCAAACCTTTTAATGCTATCTGTGCATATTTCCACCATATTTGCGTTCTTACTGTTTAGGCCTCTTTGAACACTTTTACCAATTAACATTAAGTAACATTTGTGATATAATTTAAAATTCCTTGTCAATATGTAATGGCTGTATAACATTCCATCACACTTAACCATATCCCTGGTATGGTTTCCATTGCTGCAGTGAACATTTTTGTGTTAACATTCGTTTCATATTTTACATTACGATAGTCTTTCAGATATATTCCTCAAAGTGAAATTAGTGTATTAAGAAGTATGCAATAGGGGTGCCTAAGTGGCTCTGGCAGTTGAGTGTCCAACTCTCGATTTTGGCTCAGGTTGTGATCCTAGGGTTGTGGGACTGAGCTCTGCATCTGGCTCTGCGCAGAGCGTGGAGCCTGCTTGGGATTCTCTCTCTCTCTCTCTCTCTCTCTCTGCCCCTCCCCTGCTTGTTCATCCACACTCTCTCTCTGTCTCTCTCTCCAAAAAAACAATTTTAAGTATGCAATATATTTTTTTACATTTTAAATTTTATTTATTTTTGAGACAGAGAGACGGAGACAGAGTACTAGCAGGGGAGGGGCAGAGAGAGAGGGAGACACAGAATCCGAAGCAGGCTCCAGGCCCTGAGCTGCCAGCACACAGCCTGACGCGGGGCTCGAACTCGTGGACCGTGATATCATGACCTGAGCCAAAGTCAGACACTCAACAGACTGAACCACCCAGGCACCCCAGTATGCAATATTTTTTAAAGCTGTTATATCCTGTCAAAATTCTTTCTAGATAGTGTTAATAATCTGCTTTCCCCACAACAGGGTTTGGGGGTGCACATCTCACTGTATCCTCACCCAGAAATAGGATGATAAGTGTCTTAAACTTTATTTGTTGAGTGATTACTGACATCTTGGCTTGATTAGTTTTTCTTTGATAGTGGGGTTGACAAGGCTGGGGTGACCTCCTGGTGGCCGTCTTCCCAAGTGGTGTTGAAAGCCCCCGGGTCCTACGGCCTGAGCAGAGGGCTGGCAATGGGCTGGCCCCCTGCGGCTGGCAGGGCAGTAGCTGGCTGGGCGGTGGCAGCGGGGTGGCCAGGAAACACTAGGGGGCTGCCAGCAGGGTAAGGAGGCAGCTGAGGAAGAAGCCTTGCTGGTGGTGGGGGGGACCCAGTAATTATAAAAAGAAACCATCTGTTCTGGGCCGGTTATTAACCTGCTTTGGGTGTTGACATGACAGCGCCGGGCAAGATTTTCACAGGCAGATGGTGTATTTTTAGCTAGAATGAACTTTTTTATTTTTCTGTTTTTTTATTTTATTTATTTATTTTTTTGAGATGTCTGGCTTGGAAGTAAACACGACTGGGGTGTGTTGCAATGCATGGTGGGGAGGCTGTCAGGAATGGGGCTGGAGGTTTGGAAGGAAGCAATTCTCTCCCCATTAGTTATTGAGAGGTGCCATCTAGTGGTCAAGTATGCACATCCTCTGTCAGTTTCCCTCCCAGCCTTCTTGGGTTACCTGACCGGCCAGGACGTGGCTCCACCAGGATACCTGTTATTGAGTTCCCCTTGGGAGGGCGGCTAGGGTCTTCCTGAGGTTTTAATAAGCCATGAACAGAACATCAGCCATATCTCCTGCAATCTTTTTGCATAGAAACCAGAATGTGTCTCAATCCTGAACAATCAACATATGGCAATTAAGAAATGCCAGGATTCATCTAAACCACACAGGGAAAGGGGGCTGACTGATGCGTTTTCAGTTTGTTGGGAGGAGGTAAATGGCTTTATTAACCGGAGGAGGCTTCTTGGACTATTTGATAACGGTGGGTCAGGAGGTGAAGCTCGAGCCGGCCAGCTGGATTGTAGCCTCAGGGCAGCTGTGGGTATCCCAAGTGCTGGCACACAGAAGGAGCCAGAGGTGATGGCTACTTAATTTGTATGAGTTTTAAGGGAAGGACTTCACTCATTCTCATTTGCAAAGCAAATGCCAGGATAATAGCTTCTGTTTCATAACAATTAATTGGTAACAATAAATACAAATGATCAAACCCAGAACTGGCAGGGCTGCAGGAAGACACACACACACACACACACACACACACACACAGAGTGCTGGAGAAAATACTTGGTGATACAGTCTTTTGGGAGAGTGATTTGAAGAAAAAAAGTCACAGGAACCATAAAATTGTATACACTTTCCAGCCAACAAATTTCACTTTAGGGAAAACATTACAATAAAATAATTCAAATGGAAAAAGGATAAAGATATTCATAGCACTGCTGTTTATGGCAGCAGGAGAAAAGGGAACCAGCCCCAGTGCTGAGCAACAGGGACATAGTCAAACTGCATATGTGGGCAATATAATGGAATACTAATAGCCAATTTTAATAAGTAGTAAATGGGGATGGGTATATGAAATTCGGTAGAACTTCTCCATACACATTGTTTACCTTACAGCCGTTTCACTCTTCCATGCTTGGGGGGAATAAAGAAAAAGACAAATTCTAACAGGTGCTGGTGACCCTCCAGGCTTCCAAAGCGGTGAAGGCATGGTTCAGAAGAAGCAGTGTGCAGCAGACAAGAGGCCCTGCGTTGTGGGCATCTTGTGCCCCGAGGCGTTCTAGTGTTACGAAGTGTGAGTGCTTTACCTGTCCCTAAACCACACAAGGACCAGCCTGGTCCCCAGCTCCCTGGGGCTGCCTCCTGGGCTGGACTCGAGGCTGAGTCTTCACGAGCGTGCTCCGGGGGCCCTACCTCCTCAGAGGCATGGCCCCACTGTAACATGAACTCCTTGAGCTCCACCCCAGGCACGTGGCACTTGTACCCACGGACTCTGGCAGGAAGGTCAGCCATGCCGGGAACCATTTTGGATGTGGGATCTTCTCTCTAGTGTCTCACCAACAGAATCTAACACAAGCCACAAATGTGAGCCACATTTCTAAAAAGCAAGAAGAAACAGATGACATTCACTTAATAATGTAACTTAACCAAATAGACCAAATATTATCAACTTGTAATTGATATAAATGATTATTGAGATCTTTTCCTTCCTTTAAAATATTAAGTCTTTAAACCTGGTGTATAGTTTTTATACTTATAGCACATTTCCTTTCTTACTAGCCACATGTCAAGCCACATGTGGCCAGTGGCTACTGTATCAGGCGTCACAACTCTCTAAAATACATAATAGAAAATGTAAAGATGAAAGATTTTTCTTTTCCACTTGGGTCACCAGTGACATGGACATCTCCCTGTAAAGGGCCGGGAACCTCTTTCTGTCCCTTCTTTGTTCTGAAGTTCAGGATCTGGGCTTGTTTGAGGTACTTGTTAGAGGTCAAGAGCAGGTTGGATGGTGTTGTGGGCTCAATTGTGTGCTCCCCAAATTCATAGGCTGGAGCCCTAACCCCCAATGTGATAGCATTTAGAGGTGGGGCCTTTGGGAGGTGATCAGGGTTAGATGAGACCATGGCCAGGACACCCATGATGGGATTAGTGCCCTTATGAGAAGAGACATCAGAGACCTCACTCACTATCTCTCTGTGAAGACACAGTGGAAAGACTGCAAACCAAGAGTTCTCACCAGAATGCAGCCACACTGGCACTGTCATCTTGGGCTTCCAGCTTCTGGACAGTGAGCAATAAATGTCCATTGTTTACATTAAGTACAAGCCCATTGTTGATGAGTACCCAGTCTTTGCTACTTTGTTGTGGCAGCCCAAGGCCACTGAGACAGATGGGGCACTGGAAGGTTGAGGAGTTGCTGGTAACTCCCTCCTCACCCTCTCTAACTAGATTTAGGGGCAAGGGCATTTTCTCTCTGTATCTTGGGATAACAAGCTGGTCTGGTGTGTGGCTAAAGACCTTCTCCCTGGATGAACCTGACCATCCTCAGCAAGAGGGCTGCTTGCTGCAGCCACTAACAACCAGCCTTGTCCAGGGGCACCTGGGTGGCTCAGTCACTTAAGTGTGCAATTCTCAATGTTGGCTCAGATCATGATCTCATGGGTGTGGGATCAAGCCCCACATTAGGCTCTGCACTGCTTCGGATTCTCTTTGGATTCTCTCTCTTGCCCTCTGCCGTCTGCTCACTCTCAAAATAAATAAATAAAACTTAAAAAAAAAAAAAAAAAAAAGAACCAGACTTGTCCTTCCACCCTGGTACAGGCAGCCCACAGAGGCCTTCGATCCCTCCACTCTTCCCACACCCCTCCCAACCCCTGCCCCCGCACCTGCCTAAAGAACACCTGAACACAGACTGGTCTTACTTTTGGTTCATCATCGCTAAGCTCAGGGAGGTGGCAGTGTTGCAGGCAAGTATCCTGTATTCTCCCAGACCACTTCCGCTCCTGCTAACCTCTTCTCCCAGCTCCCACCCCTCCCCCTCTGCCTTCTCTGCAGTGTGGCATGGTGCCTGTTTCACTATAGAAAGGGAAGTGTTTGGGAGAGAACGTTCATTGCCCACACATCTCCTTGCCCTTGACTTGTGCCAGCCCCTCCTCTGGGCACCCCTCTCCCTCTGGAGGCTGCTGCTCCAGTCTTTCTTCTCCTTCCCCTTCATCACCATTTCCCACTCTGTGCAGGGTTTCGCCCATAAGCATGTACACATGCATTTCTTCCATACTAAAAAACAACAAAAATTTCAACAAGGGTACCAGGACAATTCCATGGGGAATAACTGTCTTTTCAACAGATGGTTCTGGGACAACTGTATAAAAAATGAAGGCGGGCAACCCCCCATCTGATACCATATAAAAAATTAACTCAAAATAGATCATTTCTTAAATAAAAACATGGGAATAACTCTTTATGATCTTGTATGAGTCAATGGTTTCTTAGACATGACACAAAAACACAAATGACAAAAAGAAATTGATAAATGGGACTTCATCAAGATTAAAAACTTTTGTATTTCAAAGGACACCATCAAGAAAGTGAAAAAAAATAACACAGGATGGGAGAAAATAATTACAAATCATGTATCTGATAAGGGACTAGTATCTAGAATATATAAAGAGCTCTTGGAACTTGAAAATAAAGAGACAAACAACCCAATTAAAAAATGTGCAAAGGATTTGAATAGACATTTCTCCAAAAAAGATATCCAGATGGCCAATAAGCACATGAGAAGGTGCTCAACATCATTAGTCATCGAAACAACAATGAGATGCCACTTCTCCCCTACTCTGATGGCTAAAATAAAAAAGGCAATAACAAGTGTTGATGAGGTCGGGAAGAAATTGGAACATTTATATATTGCTGGTGGGAACATAAAATGGTGCAGCCACTTTGGACAACAGTTTGGCAGTTCCCCAAAATATTAAACATAGAGTTACCATATGACCCAGCAATTCTACTCCTAGGTATATACCCCAGAGAACTGAAAACATGTCCACACAAAAACCTGTATGTGAATGTCCATTAGCAGCATTTTTCATAAGAATCAAAAAGGGTTAACAACCTAGGTGTCTGTCAGCTGATGAATGGATACACAAAATGCGGTATGTACATTGTCTGAAACATGCGATGGGATGTTATTCAGCAATAAAAAGGAATTATATACCGATACATGCTACAACAGGGATGAACGTGGGAAGATGCTAAGTGGGAGAAGCCAGTTGCAAAAGACAACATATTGTACGATTCCACTTGTGTGGAATGTCCAGAATAGAGACTGAAGGCAAATGGGTGGTTGTTAGGGGCCGGGGGAGGGGAGAACGGGCAGTGAGCACTCATGGGTGTGGGGTTCCACTCTGGCATGGTGAAAATCTCCTGGAATTAGATAGTGGGAACGGGTGAACAATCTTGTGAATGTACTAGCAATCACTGAATGGCAAACTTTAAAGGGCAGATAGATTTTATGGGATGTGAATTATATCCCAATAAAGCTGTTTAAAAAGCACCTCTGGGAGCGGCTGGGTGGCTCAGTCGGTTAAGCAACCAAATTCGGCTCAGGTCATGATCTCACGGTTTGTGGGTTCGAGCCCCGCGTCGGACCCTGTGCCGACAGCTCGGAGCCTGGAGCCTGCTTCGGATTCTGTGTCTCCCCCTCTCTCTCTCTGCCCCTCCCCCACTTGCGCTCTAGCTCTCAAAAATGAATAAACATGAACATATATATATATATATACACACACATACATAAAGCACCTCTTCCATCTCTAGCCACTGCTGCGTTTCTCTTCCCCTTTGCAATGGAATTCTTCAGATGACTTCACCAGTTTGGCTCTGTTCTCCGGGTGCTTTCCAGCGGGCCTCTGCTCCTACCACCCCACTAAATGTTCTCCTGTCACAGCAGCCACATTGTAGGCGACCACTTCACGTGACATCCACGTTACTGAACACAGGCTGGCTCTTGGTCCTCATGCCACCCGATGACCCCCGTGGGCAGCGTCTGGCACGGCTGGGCCCCCTGCTGGCTGCCGCGCTCTCCAGGCCCTCCTCCGGCCTGGCCGGCTGCTCCCCAATCTCCACCTCCACCTCCGCGGCTCTGGCCTCCGGTCTGTCCTGTGGGGTTGTCCACGTGTGCAACAGCGTTTGTCAGCCCGGACTCTCGCCTGCGCTCTAGTCCTTCCCGTACAACTTTGCATTCAGTCTCCAACTTTACTCCTGATACCCACACTCTCCGCTCAGAAACCATGACAGACGACCACCACTGGTTGGTGGCTGGCCCCCAGCCTTCTCTGTCTCACAAACCAGGAGCTTCACGCTTGCAGCTGCACTGACCTCTTTCTCTCACACCCTGTATCCAATGCACTGGCAGATTCTGTTGGTCCCACCTGCAAATATATCGGCGTTTAATGTCTTAGCACCTCTGCACGGAGCCTGGTGCCAGCCATCACCTCCCACCTCCTTAGCGGCTCCCAGGTTGCCCTCCCGGCCCCCGTGAGTCCAGTCCATGGCAGCCAGTGGTCCTGCTAAAAGGTGAGTCAGGCGTGCTTCTCTGCTGAAACACCTCCCATGACTCCTGTTACCTCGCTCCACGCAAAGCCAAAGTCCTTACGATGCCTCCAGGGCCCTGCTCCGTCTCCCCAGCCTTGGACATCTCCAGCAGCTCTCCCCTTCTCTCACTCTGCCAGCCACACCGGCCTCCTCCGTGCTCCTCCACCAGCCTGGGGACATCTCCACCCCAGGGTGTTTGCACTTGTTGCTTCCTCTGCCCGGGATGTTCTTCTCCCAAATATCTGCCTCACTTCCTTCAGGTCTTGACCCAAGTACACCTTTTCAGTGATGCCTTGTCTGGCCACTCGATCTGAAATTGTAGCCACCCAGCTCTCACCGTCCCCCTCTCTGTGTTGTTGTTATCTGTACACTCAATCCTTCTCAGATACTCCATTATTACAGGATCGACATCAAGGAGAAGGGTGTTGAGATTATTTCTTCAGAAACCAAATGAAAAAAGGCTCGTCAACAGAGCTGAACTAACAAGGGGCAGGCCGAGTGCCTCCATAGCGCACCTCTCTTGGTTGGGAATATTCCTAGTGCTGGAAAAGACCCCAGAGGTATGAAAGAGTATATTTTCCAGTTGTGCTTGTGGTCTGTCTCTCTCTCTCACACTGTGGTCTGTCTCTGTCTCTCACACTTTTACGAGTGTGAGCTCTGCGAGCGGAAGGATACAGCTCCACAGCTGTATCCCCAGTGCCATAGGTACTCAAGGGGCTCTTGTTGAATGAATGAATAAAAATAACACCGATGGGCTTCCTTGGGGTTTCATTTTCCATCTCACGTGCAGGCCCAACACCAGCACCACCTCAGTCTCCCACACCGGCTTCTCTTGAGCACAAGGAAAGGCCACATCCCACGAGCCCGCCGAGGTGAGCTCCGGAGTCAGGCTGCGTTCCAGGTGACTCCCCAGAGTCGCTGCAGTGAGAGAGCCCTACGGAACGCAGTGCTGGTGAGGCTGGTGAGGTGTGGAGCGTCTGCAGCCCACATCTGCTGGGGGGTGCAAACCGGCTCAACCACTGCAGGGGACAGCCGGGCAGCATGTGCTAAAGCTGCACATATGTATGTCCCGTGGCCCAGCACTGCCACCCCAATCATACCCTTGACAGAAATGAGAGCTTCGTCCACCAAAGACGTCTACGGAATGGTCATGGCCCCTTTATTCGTGACGACCTGGAACTGCAAACAACCCAAATGCCCATCCACAGTAGAGAGGACATATGGTTGTGGAGGGCCCACCAAATAGAATATTCCACCACAATGCAAAACACCAAGTACACACAGATGCTTACAACAACACGGAGAGTCCTACAGACAGAATTTGAGCAAAGAAGTCTGAACAACAACAAAATCTTAGACTATGATTCTATCTATATGAAGTTAAAAAAAAAAAACAGGGGAAAACTTACGTGAACACCAGTCCCTCGGAGGCAGGGACCCTTGGAAGAATCTGAGGGAGGCTTCTGGGTGCTGGAGATGCTCTGTATCTTGACCTTGGTGCTGCTCCTGTGGGCCACCTGTGTGTGTGTGTGTGTGTGTGTGTGTGTGTATGTGTGGAGTCTGAGCTGAACACTTAAGATCTGCGCACTTTACTGGATGTAGCTTAGACTTCGATAAAAAACCCAAAAGTCCCAGCGGGTACCCCAGGTGGCCAACTGCCCCCACTTCTGAACTTCATGTCCCGCCCCATGCTAATTTCCTCCTTGTACTGCTCTAAAGACATATCGATTTTCCTAACTGCTTACTCCTTGACCTTTGGAGAGGAGATCGATGTTCAACATACCCTGGACTGAACAGTGGAGGACATGGTACTCTCAGAAAGTACATCCTTGCTGAGCTCAGTGTCTCTGCGTCATTGTTGTCCTAACTTGATGGGGACTGGACGGGCTTTGTTTCCTCAAATCAGGTTTGCATCAGAATTATGTTTGTTCCTCAGAGTTTTGACTCATGTGATAATCAGCTTGTGAGACATTGAGGCTGCCTGAGTGAGATGTCGCTTTGTCTGTGACTTGAATAAAGGAAACAATCACTGTGTCCATTGTGCTTTTGAATGCTCTGTTTTCATATCTCGGAGCTGTTCATCATTGGGTGGGTTTCTCCCTAATTGAATTGAAATCTGCACACTGTCTTTGCCACAGCCTCATTGTGGGATGAATATGGGCCCCATTCCCTTTCCCTGGGCCCTCCTGAGAGCCAAGCTGCCACTCCCTGCCACGTGACTCAGGGCCACTCCTCTCTGTGCAGGTGGGAGACGTGGATATGGACCCTCACACCCCTCAGTATGTCCCCTCAGGCCTCCCAATTGTGCTGGTTGTCCAGACCCGGGTCCTGTGCCCACTCCTAGAGCCAGGATGTGGATGGCTCAGCTGTACTAAAGCCCGTGGCCAAAAGTAAGGAAGAGGGCTTCCCCAGGGGTGTGTGAGAAACACGCCTGTGACCGCCTTTATTCTCATGGCCTTATCACACTCACAACACTTCTGACAGCACATGTGGGGATTCTCCCCCACACCGAGCGATTCCCCACAACCAGCTGGGTGTCCTACAATTCAATTCAGTTCTGACCTTGTCCCCCTGGAGTTAGTGCAAATGCCACGGACAAGACTGCCCCCACTTCCGACGTCGATCGCAAGTCCCAGGGTGTCACCTGGGTCAGGGTTCCCATGACCCCCCTCCTTGGGTTTGATAATTTGCCAAAACAGCTCACAGGACTCGGTGAAAAACATTTACTGGTTTACTATAAAGGATATGATAAAGGACACAGATGACCAGCCAGGTGAAGAGATGTGTAGGGCAAGTACGTGGGAAGGGGTGTGGACCTTCCCCCTTCCCCAGCGCACCTCCCGTCCAGCAGTTCTACGTGTTCAACAGCCCAGAGTCTCTCTGAACCCATACTTCCGGGTGTTTTATGGAACCATCATCGTGACTGATCATTAACTCAGTTTCTGGTCCTTCTCCCCTTCCTGGAGAATGAGGAGTGGGACCGAAAGTTCCAAGCTTCTAATCATGGCTTGGTCTTGTCCACTAAGTACTGCATTAGGACATAAGGCACTCCTGTCACCTGGGAAATTCCAAGGTATTCAGGAGCTCTGTGCCAGGAATTGGGAGTAGAGACCAATATATACAAGTGTATTACTTCACTCCAGGAAACACCAGAGTGTGAGCACCCGAAGGAGAAACGTGTGCACAGATGAGCCATGGGCGCCCACCACCCCATGAACCCACTGCAGCAGCAGGGGGCAAGGAGCTGTGAGCAGGCCAGTGTTTCAAGGTGAGGACACAAGTGCAGAACAGAAGATGTGGGGAGCCTGGGCCTGTCTTGGGGGTGATGACTGCATCCCAGCCCCCGCCCAGACTCCCTCTCACTGAGCTCCTTTGCCTTGACTCCACTCTTTTAGACCAGCTCCAGCCCAAGCCTGGGGAAAGATATTAGCAAGTGGCTGGCTTGGGCCAAGGCTGAGAGGGTTCATCTACTTCCTGGGTGGGGGTGGGGACCCCAGGAGGCTTGGTTGGAATACAAAGGAAGGCATTTTGGCATTTTAAGAATGTTGGCAATTTGCAAACCGCATAAAGTTTCCTTTTGTACACACAAAGGAAGACTTGTGGGGGGTGTGTGTGTGTGTGGTTCCAGAATCCTGGAACCCTGGGTTTCTACAGCCCTGGGTGTTGCTGTGGGCACCCAGGGGTCCTGTTAAGCCCAGCTGTGCAGAGAAAGAATGGGCAGCACCAGCACTGGCTTCAGGCACCCTACTCCTCTCCCTCCCAACTTGGAGCCACAGTGGGCAGAAACCGTTCTCCGGAAAGTCTGTTATTTGGGGTCAAAACATTTGGCTGGACCCCCTGAAGTGACACTCCAGGGATTGAAATTTCCCCTTGTTTTTGCCCAGAAATATCTGGCTTGGTCTTCGCCCACCCCTCTTCTCTTCCTCCCTGCCTGCCCGCCTGCCTTTCTGTTTTCTGCATTGGAACATTTCAGTCAGAGCTGGGCTCTGTGGTGGTGAAGGGAGCTGGCAGGAGACAGGACTCTGGGAGGGACATGGGACAATGCTCTGGCCACAGCCTCTCATCTGGCACTGACTCTGACTCGTGTCAGGGGTGCACCTGCCCCTGGGGCCTCAGATTCCCTGCCCCAACAGTGAAGGAAACATGAGCTGCTCCTGAGAGCCTCCCTGGGTTTTCACTCTCCTTGTGTGACACCCTCCCCACAACCGTCCTTACTCCCTATTCCTCCCTTGCACACTGCTCCAAAAGCTAGTCTGAGGCTTTGACATGGGGAGTCTGGGAAACTAGGAGGGAGGCTGAGAGGAGCGGAAGGTGTGTGTGTGTGCACGTGTGTGCACAGGGCTCCCTCTCTGCTGGGATAAAGACTATCTTGTGGGGTCTGGCCCATGCCCCTCTGTGGTCTTGCCTGAACTACTCCCCCCAGGGCCCTAAAGGAGCTCCTTCTGTGCCCGCTGTGCACCACAGGCTCCCTCAGTTTGGGCCCGGCTTGCCTGGAAAGGTACAAGAGTGGGGGGACAGGAAAGGGAAGGGTCAGGAGACCCCCCAGTGTCTGTCTCAAAGGCCTGGGTGCGGGCACCAGTGGAGACAGGATTAGCTGGTTAGGGGAAGCCGGTGGAGTCAGTTTCAGACACAGGGGCTCTGAGGCCCCAGTGACCCCAGCATCTTGCCATCATCCTCCATGAGCTAGGGGAAGTCTCAAGGCCACCTTCAAAGAAAGGCATCTGCAGAACTCTGCCGAGAATGTGAGGGCTGTAGGTGAATGGTGAATGGTGAATGAGTGGTCCCCCTGCCCTCAAGCAGCCTGGACTCCAAGGCCAGCTTTGGTGGGCACAGGTCTACTCAGACACCTCGTGACAGGTGGAGGGTGGGAGCCACAGCAGAGGCTGCAGGTGTTCTGGGAGCACGGATGGGACAGTCAATGCTGCCCTGGGACAACCAGGAAGGCTGCAGAGCAGAGGTGGCAGCAGCACTGGGGTCCACAGGGAGGCCCAAATTCATGGACAAAGGCAGATGCTGGGTTCAGAGTCGGCAAAGTCAGAGAAGAGAAGCCTGGGGTCTGGCTCTGTTGGGTTTGGTGACGCAGAATTCCTCCTGTGGCTCGTGGACCCAGCCCCAACATCTGAAATCCTGGCACAGGTCTCTGAACCTGCTCAGGGCTAAGGCAGAGCATACGCGTCGAGGGGGTGGGCCCCTTCGTGGGCTCCCTCCCCTCAGACATGGGAGCCTGGGTGCAGAGACAGGCAGGAAGACAGCCCAGAGCCTCCTGGTGCCAGGTGTGAAAAGCCCGACTCAGAGGCGGCCTCTCCCCTGCCCACAGCCCTCAGGAGGGTTACTTCCTGCAAGGCCGGGTCAGAGGCAGGCCAGCAGAAGTGGCTGCCTCAGTTTGCAAGAATGGCATATGAGCTCCAGGATCCTGGCTGAGAACTGGGTCAGCCTTGCAGTCACTCCTAGTCTGCCCGGTAGCCGAGTCCAGCAGTGGCCCTGATGTCCCCTGCATCCTCTTTCTAGCTGAGTCCTCAAGAACAGGCTGAGGCAGGGGAGAGGCCCGGCCAGCTGAAATCCTCTGATATCAGCCTGAATGATGTCCCCCTGCAAACTGGTCTTAACATCACGTCTGCAGAAAGCTCTGCCTGGAAGGGGGTGGAAAGGAACTTCCTGCCCCTGCTGACAGGGCAAAGGTCAGTGTTTGGGGCGAAGTGCTGGTCCCCAACCCTCCAGAAAGAGGCCAGGGCCAACAGTTCTCATCCAGCACCTTGACTGGAGGCTCCAGAGGTGAGGCTCAATGAGCATTTCATTATCATCCCTTCTGCCCTGCCTTCAACCCCATTTCTTACTTGATTCATTTATTTAACCAACAAATGTTCAGTGCCAGGGACAGGAGGGCAGTTAATAAAACGACCCAGAGTTCCAGTCCTAATGGAGATTACCATCCTTTCTGATAAAGTCATGACTTCCTTGAGGCTCAACCAAACACCACCTTCTCCAGGAAGCCCTCCCTGATCACACAGCTGTTCTGGGAGCTCTGGCTCCTGGCTTTGTCTATCCTTCTTTCAGGACTCAGGCCACATCCCCTTCAGACTCAGGATGGCCTTATGTAACCTGGCTCTGCCTTCCTGAGACTGATGCTGATAGATGGCTTACTGAGAGACGGCTCTCAGAAAGTGGCACGTGCTGTCACCACCAGCACCAGTACCACTGCCTCCATCATCATCAAGGAGGGATAAGATTCCTCCGGTCCTGTCAACCCCCTGCCTGACTTCCTGCTTCTGGCAATTGCGCCCAGCACCCATACAGGTGGGCCCTATTTAAGAAGACTCAGCACCTAAAAATCCCAATAGTCAAAACTTCCAGGGAGGGGTCACTGGCTTACTGCCCGCAGAGGCCTCCCTCAGTATCCTCAGAGTCCTTCGGGAGCGCCGCATCCCTGCCCAGGGGCAGGTCAAACTCTAAAGGGCCTGCCTGTCAGTCAGTCCCCAAATGCCATGAGGTCACTGCTGAGACTCCACTTTCCACCTGGAGTGACTTCTGTCAGGGCTGATGCCACAAGGGTGCTTCAGGCAATGCTGAGGTGGTGGGGGGCTCCAGTGCCCTTCATAGGCGTGGGCCTGGTCCTCAGAACCTCCCCTGGCCCATCTCCATCTCCCAGGAGGAGGGGCAAGAGAGGCCCCTCCCCGGGCTGAAGGATCAGCCTCTGGCAGGCAGGAGTCCACGCGCAGCTGGGAGGAAGGATTCCCAGGCGGTAGACGGGAGCACTTGGCTGGCAGGACAGCCGGTTCCTGTGCCCTTGCCAGGCCTTGTAAGTGAAGCCCCAGGAGACAGTGAAGGCTAGGATATAGGCCCAGCAGACCCAGTCCTGCAGCCAGACCTCAAGCTTCATTCTGGGGAAAGGGAACATTGTGAAGAGCAGAGGCATCGATTCAGCCTGAGGACTCCTGACCTCCTGCATGTGTGGGGGTGGAGTGGTAGCCAAGGGCGAGGGTCAGTTGTGTGCCCTTGGCTTGGGGCAACTCCAGAGCTTTTCAGGACCGCACCTGTTGGGGAGGCAGGTGAGAGAATGCAGAACCCAGCAGCCTGGTGGACAGCGAGCCCCTTTTCAGAACAGCCTGGGGCGGGGGTGGCTGGAGGCAGGGCCTGGCCTGACCCTTGACCCAAGCCAGGCTGACAAGGTTGTCTCTGGAGGGGAGCAGACGTAAAAGAGTGAGAGATGGGGTCTCTTGAGGCATCCCCTTCTCTTCTTGGGCCCAGATCTTCTTTTCTGAGAGGCCCTGCTTCCTCCCAACACATTCCCCTTTGTGCTTTAGTGGCCAGGGGCACTGGTCATCACTCGACCTCACACACTAGCCCAGGGCAAAGTTCAGCCCATGGCATTTATTTAGCTTCCTGGTGCACCATCTGCAGTCATCTAGAACATCTTGTAGAACAGGGGAGGGGCCAGCTTTTTAGGAAGAGATGGAGACAGCCAAGGCCAGCCGTCTGCCACCCACCACCACAGGCAGATGAGGCCTCAGTGGAGCCTAGTTCCTTGTCTCAGGGATCCTAGGGTTCTGGGGGGCTATACAGCCCCTCTCTCTGCCTCAGCCATCTGCACACAGCTATCAGGGCAAGCTCTTGAAAGTCAAGAGCAGATGTGCTGCCCTGCTGAAGGTCCCAGTGGCTCTCGGCACATCTGAGCTGGTCCCGCCACCTCTCTGGCCTCAATCCAGCCATGCTGATCCAGAACACATGGACTCCTCTCCTCCTCAGGGCCTTTGCACTTGTCATTCCCTCTGACTGGAACACCATCTCCCCAGATGGCGTTGCTGACTCTCTCACCAATCACAGGGAGCTTGCCTCTGTGGCGTGCTGCCCTCCACCTGCCCACTATGTCATACCTCAGTCCCTGTCCCATCACAGCACATACTAGGACCTACAGCACCAGCTTCTGTGCCTGTCTCCTCCGCTGGAGGAGAAACCTTAAGAGTGGGGACCTTGTGTTACTCACAGCTGTGTCCTCAGCACCTGGCATGGCACAGAGCAATGAATCTGCATGAATGAAAGCCCTCCAAAGGTTGCTGGCCACTCGAGCCTTTGGGTCCTTACAGGCTGTACCTAACACCTTGGGGCTCAAGGAAGCAGCCACCCTCTCCCAGTCCTGGGTGGGGGGAGGTACAAGGAGAGCAGGTCTAAGGGTCCCAGGTTGAGGGACAAGGCACCACTTGCCCAGCCCTGGTGAGGAAATCATGGACCTTGGTTACCTGCCCTGCATGCCTGGGTCTTATGCTCTGTGCCCCCGTGTCAGGCATCTGTAGAGAAGGCTGGCAGTGCCCAGGATCCATTGCAGGCATCCTTCCTGTCCAAGTGAATGCTGCCCCTGCTGCTTCTACTCCCCTCTACCAGGCAAGGGAGGCTCCAGGAGAGTGAGGCTGTGATCGAGAGGCCAGTGGCTGGAGCTGGGCACTCCCCCCAACCCCAGCACCAGCTCTGGGGTGAAGGGATGGGGCTGCCTGGCCTGGCTGTGAGAGGGTATCTGATCTGTCTTCAGGAAGTTGTCTCTCACCCTGTGATGTGTCCTGCCCTGAGCCCTCCGCCCAGGCAGAACCAACCTGGACCAGTTTGTGTGCCTCAGGGAGACCAAGGGCTTGAAAACCAACACGTTCTCGGAAGTAACTCTGACCCTCTCCCACCTGCTCCCTCTGCCTGCACAGAAAGGCCATAGGCAGGCCCTGGTGCCTCACACTTTACCTCTTCTATCCTCCCTCACTGGGCTGGAGGCTTGCCGTCCCTGGGATCCAGCGACCTGCCAAATCAGAGGTGGCATTCTAACCAGACCCTCAGGATTCTATTTGCATGTGAGGATTTGAGAACTGGCAGAGGGCAATTCTTCACCTAGGGCCTGGAGCCCAGATAATGGGGTTGAGACCTCCGATCCTGGCCAGAGCCCACTGTGCCATGAGGGTAGGGGATGCTTTCCTTCCCCCAGAGTCACTACTTCTAGCTGACAGTGATCTTCCCCTCTTCTGCCACAGGGCAGAAGCAAATGCAGGAGACCATCAAAGGACCCATGACCCTATGGCCAGCTGCAGGCCAGGCATCAGGAGGCTGGCCTTCAAGCTCCAGTCCCAACACACTCGCTCTGAGTAAGGCCAGTCGCTGCACTTGGGGCTCTCCCACTCAGTGACACGACCCCCAGGAGCAGGCCAGGCAGGAGGCCGCATGGGAAAGCTTTGAGCCTGGAAGGCCCAGGCAGAGCTGGACAAGTGGCTCCGTGTTTACTCGCTGTCCATCCACTTAGATGACTCACACCAAGTGAGCAGGGCTACAGGTGCTGGGCCATGGTTAGAGTACCCAGATGGATGGCGAGGTTTCCTTGGGAACCAGCCAAGAACACATCCACGTGGTGTGAATGTCTGACCCCACTATGCTGCCAATGTTCCCAGGAACACCCAGCGTGGTATACAATTGTTGACATTTGCCACCCAGCATGGTTTCAGCCCCTCACAAGCCATGTCTGAAGCAAAATCCTCCTGAACTTTTTGACCACGCAAGTCCATAAATGTTCTTTTTATTGTTAAATCAGTCTAGGTAGGGTTTCTGTCACTTGCAGTGAAGAGTCCTAACAGAAAACGCTGCCTTCCCCAGCCACAGAGAGAGAGGAGGGCTGGACTGAGAGGCATCAGACTCTTGGACAGCTGGACAGAGGTGAGATGGGGCCAAAGGCCTGGGCAGACTGCCCTGGACCCCCAGGAGTCAGGCTGCACCAAGCCTGGTGGGTACTCGGAGCATGGCTCTCTTGACTGGCTCAAGGTGAGCCCACATGCCTGGCCTGACAAGGCCCAGCCACCCAGGCCAGTGGGCCTCAGCAAGATGCACGGGCAGACGGTGGTTTCTAGGGCTCCCGGTCTTCCCTGGGGGTGTGCTTGTCCCAGGGCCAGGTGCTGTGGTGCACGTCCTCAGAGAACAGGGGACCTCGCGCCAGTCCTACCTTCCCTCTGGTCCTGACAGGTACCCGGGGTTGTCTAGTTCAAGGGGTCATCTGGGGCTACAGCTCATAGGGCTGAGAAATAAATTTGTTCCCAAGAGGCCGAAGTGTTTGGGTTTGCTAACTGGAAAGAGAATTACCTGAAGTGGAGCAGAAGGCTGCCAACGTCCAGCCCAAAGGCACTGGGGGCCGAGAGAGAAAGAGCCATTCCCACTGCGCCTGCCACCCACGGGGCAGGGTCCTGGGGGCTGCTGGGCAGTCTGGGAACTCTGTTCTCTCAGGAGCACAGGCAATGGAGTCTGACTGGATGCAGAAGGGACCCGGGAGGCCCTCCCGCACAGCTGCAGATTCGGGTCAGCTGTGGAAGGACGACCAGGAGACGCCGGAGGCGTAGAACTCCACGCGGCTGGGCCAGTCACCGTCCCCACTGCCCTCCTTGTCCTCGTCAGAGTCATCATCGTCCCCGCTGGATGCTCCGCAGATGGCCCCGGCCAGGTAGGCCGGCTGCCGGGGGGACCCCACGCTCTGCTCCTCCTCCTCCTCCTCCTCCTTCCGCTTCTGGGCGGCCAGCTCGCGGTAGCAGAGGCTGCAGACGCGCAGGGGCTTGGGCGACAGGCGCGGCAGGAGGAAGCGCTCTCGGGAGCACTCGGCACAGACCACGAAGCCGCACTTGCGGCAGTGGTGGCGCCGCGTGAGGGCCGAGAAGCGCGTCTGCGTGCAGCGCATGCAGATGTCCGTGGCCTTGTCGGGGATCCAGGGCGCCGCGTGCTCCGTGCTGGGCTGGCGGCCCGTGGCCAGCAGCTGCCGCCGCACGCACTCCTCGATGTGGCTGATCCACTCCTGGCGCTCTGTGGTGGAGGCGGCCGACACCACGAAGGACTTCTTGGCCGTCTTGATCATCCAGCGGTTCTTGGCCTGCAGGGTCTCTGGCAGCGGCTCCAGCGTCACCTCCTCCAGCGGAATGATGTGCTGGCTGCGGTACTTGCGCTTGTTGAGCACGATGCTGCCGTACACCAGGATGTCATTGAAGAGGAAGAAGATGCGCGGTTTGGCCTTCTTGCGGCACTCCTTGGTCAGCACGCCCTCACCCAGCAGCACCCGGCCTGGCAGGGCCAGGGGCTGCCCGGATGCCCCGAAGCAGCTCTCGACCGCGGCGATGCGCTGGCTGTTGATCTCCGTGTTGGCCAGGTAATCCACCATCTTCTCTGGCAGCCTGGCTGTGGGAGGAGCAGCAGGTGAGGGAGGCATCAGCTTGCCCGGCACAGCTGGGGGTAGGCAGGGAGCGGGAGGTGGGGGGAGGGGGGAGTGGTGGTGGGACCACACTGCCCACCCCGCCAACTCACTGAACCCACCCAGCCAGACAAGCCACTCATTACCCTACTGCGACCCAGAGGGCCTAGACAGCCACCCAACCAAACAAACTCGGTGTCCCAGAAGCCAACTCTTAGCTATGGAGAGATGAAGGGGGATTCCCCCGTGAGGGGCATGAGGAAGTCGGCTGGGAATGGGACGTGTGGCTGCGCCAGGCTACCACTGTGGGCAGTAGGGGCTCGATTCCCTGGGGAGCCTTGGGATACAGGGTAGAACGCGTCTCAGCGCTGACCACCCCAGTTGAGCCCCAACTCCCATCAGGGGCTTCCAGGGGCACTGAGGACCTGGCACGTTGGGCCTGCCCCAGGTGGAAGGGCACAGGTGCATGTACCAGGACACCAAGTGCCAGGCCACGGGGGTCTGCATACCTAACCCACCACTGACTCCCCCATCCATCACAAGCCAAACCATCACAGACCTGCAACCCACTCACTCAGCCTGTGAGCTCAGTGGTCACCACTGCCATCATCGCAGGTACCATGTGCTGAGTGCTTTCTGCACGTCAAGCATGAATATCTTATTTAATCCTCACACCAATCCTAGGAGGTAGAATCCCGCATTGACAGGAGGGAAAGTGAGGCTCTGTGAGTAAGTAGGGGGCCCAGAGCTTGTACCCCGGGAGACAGTGCCTTCCTCCGTGGAGGGTGAGGCCCACTCTGTCCTCCCCTGCCAAGCACAAAATGTCAGTGGCCCAGGTCTCATGCAGGCCCCCTGTGCTCTGTCCACACATATTCCCCTGAGCCTGTAGACTCATGGCTTTGGAGACCACCCAAACACTACTGACTCCCCAGGTCAAGCCTCCGGTCCTGGTTTCTCTCTGAGCTGTGGGTGTCCACCTGCTCACGTGATTTCTCATCCGCTCATCTGAGAAAAGGTCCTCGAATTCAACATGCCCAACACAAACCCAGCTTTTTCCTCTAGCTTTTCTTCTTTTCCATAAACAGAACCATTCACCCAAATCTAGGACTCATCCTTGAATTTCCTCTTTCCTGTACCTCCAACATTCAGCCCATAAGCAAGCTCCGCCATTTTTCTCTCTCACACTGAGCCAGAGGCTGCCTGCTTCTCACCACACAGCTACCCCGTTGAATCTGCAGCAAGGCGCTATCATGCCTGCCTGAGATAGGCTCTCCCATGCTGGCTCCCTCCTGTGACCTCTCAGCTCTTATTTCCCTTCAGAAAGGGTCTCTGACAACCCCAGCTCAGGTAGCTTCTCCCCAGACCCAGGACAAGGTTGGCAAACTATGGCCTAAGGGCCAAGTCTGGCCCATGGCCTGTTTTTGTACATAAAGTTTTATTGGAACATGGTCACTGTCATTCATTTACAATTGTCTGTGGCTGCTGTCATGCTGCAAAGGCAGGCATGACTAGTGGTGACAGAGACTATAGGCTGTAAGGCCTAAAATATTTACTCTCTGGCCCTTTACAGAAAAAGTTTGCTGACCCTTTCTCGAAGATGTTACCCTGTTTTGTTTTGTTTTTTTTTTTTACAGGATTTATTAGGACTTTATATTTTCCTGTCTATCTATCACTTGCTTATGTGTTTTCTATTTTCCTCACTCAGTTGTAAGCTGCATGAGAGTAGGAGCCTTTTCTTGTTTGCTACAGTATCCCCAGTGCTTGGAACAGTGCTAAGTGTTTTGTAAGTCGCTAGTGAACGAAGGGACCTTTCCGAAGCTCCCAGACACCCACCGTGCATGAGTTAGCTCTTACTTCTGAAGAGGAAGCAGGTAACAGCTGATGTCACTGCCAGCACCATGTGTACAGGCACACACAGCATGACCCTGGCCAAGCTGATCACACATGTGGTATTTCTGGGTCACCACAGTGTAGTTCTGTATGTCAGACCGCTCGTGGGAAGCTAGAGCAGGGCCCCGTATGGGGGTCGGACACACTGCACAAGAGGGGTGCTCGGCCCCCTGAGTCACATACCACGTGCCCCCTTCAGACCACAAGGCATCCTGAGAAGCTCTGCCCACACCACCTTACGAAAGAACAACTATTTTTAGGTTGCTAATCTTGGCTGTGTGTTGCAAACCTAGCTGATTATTGGTGACAGCCTGGGGCTCTCCTGCCAGGACTGATTACTGGGTCCCTGCTGTGGATAGCCTGGCAAAATTCCAGAGGCCACCCTCCAGCCCTTGGGCTGCATGCTGGGACCCTGGGATGGGCTGGATGATGGCTGCACCGGAAGAGCTCAGAGCTCAGTAGAAAGAGACCACCAAATGCAGTGAATGTAGTGCCTGTGGTGGAGACAAGAGAGATGTCTAGCAGCAGGGGAACAGCAGCAGGGGAACGGGTCCAATAGCCAGGTCCGCTCGTACAAGGGAATACTGTCGGCTGTAACTATGACCCAGCCAATCTATGTGGGTCAACATCAAACAGTGAGTGGAAAAAGCAACCTGCTGACTGGTGTGTGACACTATATAGGCAGACATCACACAGCATTTCAAAAGTGTTCAAGATCTAGATCTCTGAATAAAGATGGACAGGATGGAACTTCACACTCATGAGGGTGGCTTCTATTTAAAAAAAAAAAAAAAAGCCCCGAAACCCCAGGCAATAACAAGTGTTGGCAAGGATGCAGAGAAGTTGAAACCCTGGCACACTGTTGCTGGAAATATAAGTTGGTGGAGCACTAAGGAAAAGAGGATGGAGGTTCTTCGAGAAATTAAAAATAGAAATACCATATGATCCAGGAATCCCATTCCTGGGTGTATAGCAGAACAACTGAAAGCAGGGTCTCCAAGTGGTATTCACAATAGTCAAGAGGTAGAAGTGTCCATCGATGGGTGGACAAAATGTGCAACAGAAGACTGTTCTGCCACAGAAAGGAAGGAAATCCTGCTATAACATGGATGAACCTTGGAGACATTTATGCTCAGTGAAATAAGCCAGTCACAAATATACAGCATGGCTCCACTTACACGAGGCACTTCCAAGTAGTAAAATTCATAGAGACACAAAGTAGAAAAGTGGTTGCCCAGAGTTGTTATTTAATGGGTGTAGAGTTTGTTTTGCAAGATGAAAAGAATCCTGGAGATGTTTCACAACAATGGAAATGCACTTAATTCCACTGAACTGTACACTTAAAAATGTCGAGGTTTAAAAAAAAAAAAATGATAAACCCAAACCAAAGTCAGCAGAAAGTGGCCTGGGAAGGGTGACCTGGATGTGACCAGGAATGGGGGGGATCAAGTCGGACTGCACCTTAATCTATGATATTTTCTTTCTTTTATTTAGAAAAAGCAGCAGCAATGTGATAAAATCACAATACCAGCCAGTTCTGAGAAGTGGGAAGATGAGCTTCTTTTTCTTTCTCTAAATGTAAGGTCCTCAAAAAGAAAAGAGGTCAGGACAGTGTCTGCTTCAGGAGCTCTGAGCTTACTGGCTGGGAGCTCTGGCCTGCAGTGCATGCAGTGGGTCACCAGGTGGGGCCTCCCCTGACCACACAGCGTCAGGGTCCAGGGACACAGGAGATGCCAGGAGCCCTGAGCAAAGAGCGCTACCTGTTTCCTCCAAGCACACCTGTGTGTCAGGCTGCCTGGCAGAACTGGATGAAAACCCAATCTTACCACCACAGACTGAGGCTTAACACGTTTGGCAGCTGAAGCAGACAGACTTTGTGCCGGGACAGAAGACAGCAGATGGCCCCCACCTGGCTCTGTGGGGTTTGGTGAGCTCTAAGGGGCCAGCCTGCCCAGGTCCCCACTCTGACCTGGCGCTACCCAGGTGGGAGGCATGGAGGAAGTGAAGGGCAGCACCCAGGGAGGGGAGAGGTTCAGGCAGGGGAGGGCCTACAACTCTGTCTCCTTGTCCTTGGAGGGGCACCAGGATGCCCCATGCAAGACTCCCATACTGCTTGTCCCCAGCCGATGATCTATAGACCCTCTCCAGGCCCTCGTGGCCCCTGTTCAGCTGCTGGCAGCAAAATGTGGCCCAGGAAGTGTGGGGGTGTTTGTGAAAGGGATTTGGGCCCTGAGCTGATCCCACACACTGACTGGGGCATCCAGAAGGCTCACATGCCCTTCTCCTCCATGAGCCTATAGTGGGTCCCAGGTTGGGTGAGGGGCTGGGCAGACAACATTCTCCTGGGGTTCTCTCCATATCTGCCCTCCCTTCCCACAACTGTAATGTCACACCTTGGTTTGACATGGCCTGGACATTTTTCTTGGTAAATATGGCAGCTCTTCACCCAAGCAGATGGGGAATCCTTCTTTTTACCGTTCTCACCAAAGAAGTGAATCTCTCTCCTTTAGGACAGGGGAGGGGAGAGCTGACCCCATTCCTCTTGGGACTAGCCTGCCTCCGGACAGCCTCTGGCATTGGGATAGTGCCTGTGCGGCCTCCGCTGTGGTACCCAGCACCCAGGGTGCTGACAGAGGGGGGACATTCCTGGAGGGTTGGTCAGTATCTGACAGCAGGGAAATTAATAGACCTGGTTTTGCTGTTGTTGTTTGCTTGTTTGTTTGTTTGTTTTTGGAAGGTTTGGGAGGGTGCCAGGCTCCTGGGCTGGCCCTCTTGAACACAAGTGATCCCACCACCTGAGCTGGGCTGAAGGTGCTCAGTGAGCACCGGGGTCTGGGGAACCATGCTCCAAGTGTTGCTGGATGGCCAGGGTTCTGTGCATGACGGACGAGGTGTCTGTCAAACCTACCTCAAGTCTGACCCATTGCCGGATTTTCTAAATAAAAGTCATTGGAACATGACAACAGAGGCTGGTTGCAAAGCCTAAAATATTTACATTTGGCCCTTTATAGAAAAAGTTTGCAGACCCCTGATCTATACTACCCCATACTATCAAATGCATAATACCACTCCTCCAGGGATGCACCTGACACGGGGCTGTGTCCTGAGGGAACTTGTTCTCTCCTCTCTTCCACTCAGAAACAGCCTTTGTGTTTTGAGAGAGATGTCTGGGGCCCCACCCTGGGAACCCTGGAAAACAGGACCTAGGAGGGACACCAGCTCCACCCTTCTGTTAGAGTTACAGTTGGGGACACTGCTTGTAAGAGAGGGAGGAACCTGGCCAAGATCACAGAGAGGGGGAATAAGGATACTAGCCCCTTGGACTATCCTTTGGCTTCTGACTGGGGCCAGGCTGATTCATCACCAGCTCCTCTTCCCTCCAGCCCCAACCAGGCCCATTGGGCTTCCACACCTGCTTGATTTCACCTTCCAAATATTTACTGTAAGTCTGACCATGTGCCAGACACAGTCCTACTGTGTTTTGCACCAGGTTTCAGCAAGGAACTAGGGACAAGTCCTCCAGTAACAGACTTCCTGGTGGGGCAGCCAGACTAGTAAGTAAATCAACAGGTAATTTCTGACTGTGAGTGCTAAGTGCCATGAAGAAAAAGACAGAGGATCTGCCTGGCACAGCAGGGGTGGGGGTGGGGGTGAGGCAAGGTCTGGTGAGGAAGTAACCTGGCACCAACCTTAATACTGTGAAAGAGTCAGTCATGCAAAGTTTAAGGAAAGAATGTTCTGGGCCTTGGGAATAGCTCGAGAATCTGACCCACGGAGGCTGTAGAGGACGGAGAGAGAGGTAAGACATAAGGTCAAAGGGACGAGCAGAAGCCAGTCCTGAAGGTCCAGAGGCCAAAATGAGGGTCTGAGTTTTTCTCCAAGTACACTGAGGAGAGTGCCATGATCCAAATGTCCTCTCCTTCCAGAGGGGGCCACCCCTCAGCCTTGTCCAGCCCTGTGCTTCCCCGAGGCCCTTCTCCATGAAAAAAATAGTAATAAGGAAAATAAACCAGAGGCACCATTAACTAAGAGCTTACAGCTCACCACGTACAAAAGTAAGCACATTATAAGTATTATCTCACTTAATCCTCACAAAAGCCCCACTGGGGAAAGTATCACCTCCATCATCAAAATTACTGCTCAACGGCTCAGCTCCAAAAATAACCATGAGCTGCGGAAGGCTGTTGTTGTTGACCGAAGACAGAACCAGAAATCCTGAAGTCCACAGCGCAGGGCTCCTCTCCAAATGCCTGATCCCCTGTGTACACTCCAGCTCCAACCCAGGGATCCCTTGGGGGTGGTGTAGGCAGGTCCCTTAAGCTCAGCTGGACTGCCTCACCTCCTGTCTTGGGGCTGACGGGTGCAGGGACACAGGCTGAAGTTAGAGTCATCTCTTGGCCAGCACAGACCCCAGTGGAAATTATGTGCCCAGGAACACCCCAGTACTAAGTGGAAACTGTGTGCCAAGAATGACCCCAGCAAGGATAGTCCCCTCCTTGCTGGCTTTTGACCCTCTGGGGTGAGATAACAGCTTTGCTCAAATTGCAAATGATATTTTCCTTGGACTGTGGAGATAAAGTTTCAGAGTGACTCTGAACCTTGGAACCTTTAGAACCTTCATTTTCCCACCTGCAAAGAGGGCTGATGACACCACTCCCCTGCCTAACTCTTCCGTGTTCAGGGAGAGAGAGAGAGGGAAAGAGATTCCAGTTCATTCCAGGTTGGGACTATCTCTATGGGCCTGCCTCGGTGACTTCCTCTGTGAAATGGGAGATTAAGCCCCGCCATTTCCTTTGACAACTCCTGCCAAAAGTCACAAATTCCAACGCTTCAGGGTTCAGATTGTTCCTCAGTGAGAGAGGCCAGAGAGGACCTAGGCCACTTGGAAAACACTGCCACCTCCCCCACCCCCACCTCCCCAGTCCACTGGGGCAGTTGTCTTGGTCCACTTGTGCAGACCCCGAAAACCGGGACCAAGAAGTGAGACCACGACGATGGCGTCAGGCCAGGTCTCTCAGAACCATCACGGGAAAACTGGCGTGCAGAGATCCCTGTCACCTAGGGGGCATATCCGGGGGCGCCTCCGTCGCCCGTCGTGCATTCCCGGGGATCTTGCTTTGATTGCCCAGCTCTCTTACCTGCGCTCACCCGTCTCTCCCTGGAGCCCCTGAAGCCTCCACCCCGCGTCCAGCACCCCCAACCAGCAGTAAGCGCCCTTCTCCGCTCCTCTGCTCGGGTCAGAGTCCGAGATGGCCCTGGCTGCGCTCCCGCCCGGCCAGAGCCCCGGAGCCACCTGGACAGGGTGGCCCGGGGAGACTGGAGGCGGCGGGCACACTGCTCGCCTGCTCCGCGCGCCCCGGCCAGCCCGGGGGCACTTACCTCCTCCGTCTGGTCCCCGCGCGCCTGCACCCTGCCCAGCGCCCGTCTGCGAGCCCGCTCCCCGGCGCTGCTTTCCGCTCCGGGTCTGGGTGCCCCTGCCCCCTCCCGCGGCCTGCGCTACGGCCGGCCCACTCCAGTCAGACACGCCCCCCACCGCGGCTCCGCCAATCGGAGCCCGGGCGCGCGGGCGGGGGCGGAGCCTGGACGCCCCACACTCAGAGCCCAAGTGCGGAGGAAGTGTGCGCGGGCGGGGTGTCCCAAGTTAGAATCGGCCGGACCTGCATGAAATTACTTTTCGGAATCTCTCAGGGCTGGTTCTCCAGTCTAAATCCCCCAGTCGCCTGCCACCAGTTTCCCCTGCCGAACGCAACACCGCAGCTCCGCACCCTAGCTGCTCGCATCCCGCTGTGGACGCGTCTTCGCTGCGGGCCCCCGAACAGTGGGGGGAGGAAAGGAGGCGGTGGAATTATTGTGCCGTGTGCTGCCTCTGGCTGGCTTCCCTGCTGCTAGCTGACACAGTCATCTGCTCTCAGCCACCGGAAATTAATAATCATAATATTAAAAATCAGCAGCATTTAATCTGTTTTAAATTTTAAACTTTTTTTATAGTGGAAACTTGCAAACATACATTGATTGAGTCCAGTTTAATGGGATCCAGGTACTCACCACCCGCTCCAACATTTCCAGCAGGGACCTCCCCACCCAGGCCATCGCGTGCCTTCTAGGACCCTGGACTGAAATTCCCAGCCTCACCACTCCAGGAGGTCCGTCTCAGACTTCCTCTGGTACCCTCCCTGCACTTCCATCTCACACTGGCTTCTTCCTGTTCCTCAAAACCCCAAGACTGTTCCCACCGCCAAGGCTGTTAGACCACTTCTGGGCCTTTGCGCTTCCCTTGCCTCCAGATATTCCCATGGCTGCATTTTTAGCATTCAAGTCTCAGCTCAAACTGCCATGTCCTCAGAGGCTTCCCTGGCGGCCCAGAGCAGCTTCCTGCCTCCACTCCATCACCCTCAACTACCTCACCCAGTTTTATTACTTTGTAAAGTATTTCTCCAGCCCGAAGGCATCTTATTAGATCACTTGTTTACGTGTTCATGGCTGGTCTCCCTCACCTAGGCTGAGCCTCATGGGCTGGACTATACTCCTCTCATTCATTCCTTTGTCTCCAGAGCTGAGATCAGAATTCAGCACTTAGTAGAAACAGTAAATGTCTGTGGGTCAGATGCAGTTTGTCTTGCCAAATAGGGCAGACCCTGGGCACTTGGGAGAGGAGCTGGCTCAGGCCCATGCAGGATCTGCGGGCCAGGACCGAGGCAAGAGACAGCAGCAGGAGCCAGAGTGGATCTCTGCCTGGAGGCTGGAGCTCGGAGGCAGGAGCTGAGTGGCGGTGACCTGGTGACCTGCTCTCCTGGGTGGTGTGGGCGGAGCCTGTGAGGTGAGAATGTGCCTCTCCAAGCCCAAGAGGAGTGAGGCCAGGACTTGGACTAAGAAAGGAAGGGGATGAGGCAGGGGAGGAGAAGGGACGGAGAGGCCTGGAGAAAGAAGAGGGTGGAGGTGGTAGGCAAGTGAGGGGGCCACCGATTGTGGCCTTGGAGAGCCCACATCCCCACCTCTATCACCTTCTCTGCTATTACCTCCTCAGCAAAGACAGTGTTTACTGAGCATCTGACAGAAGCTATGGCCTCATAAACGTACTCAAACATTATAAAATGCATTGCCAACATTTCATATTGAGAGATTTCATATAAAAATCAGGATTTTGACCTTCTAAATCAGAGGATTTGAAAACACTGGTCCCCCATCTCACTGTGGAACTGTCCCCTTTAGATTGCGCACATGACCCCATTCACTACAGTCCCCACCTCTCTCTGTGGTTCCCCTCTTGCCCTACTTTACCCATTTATGTGCCTCCGGTTGAATAAGCACTTGAACTGATGAGTTCTGGTGGTATAGCCAGGCCTCCATACAGTACAGAGGAGGAGACAAGGCCCACCCACCAGAGGCTGACTTATAACCAGAGAGGTCAGTTGGGACTTTGAGACACTGGAAAATGCCATCCCAAATGTATGCACTGCTGGTTGCCAGGGGGTAGTGGTGCTGGAGGAGGACTTCGAGCAGAACCTTCAAGGCCAGGTTCCATGGGTGCTTCAGCACCAGGTCCCCCACATCCTAGCAAGAGGGGCCTCTTGGGGAAGATAGGCCCTGCCTGGCGTGAGGTAGCCATGGGAAGGGAGCTGGATAGCCTTTGAAGGCAGGGCTTTCTGGTTTGAGACAGCGCCCTGGCACCCAGCACTATGCCTGGCATGGAGCACGTGTCCAGGAAGGGACGCCTTTCCCTGGTTCTACAAAACCAGAGGGAGGAGGCATACCCCGTAGGTCCTGCGGCTGGGAGACCCCAGCTAGCCTTGTCACAGTGCTGGTCCAGGGCCCACTGGGGCCTCAGTCTCCTGGTCTGTCCTTCCTTCCAGCATTGACATTGTGTGGATTTGGGTGGAGCTCTGGGAAATCCCCTGGAGGCGGCACAGACTCTGACCAGCTAGTCGTCCACCCCTTCCCAACTGGGACCAGCTGTGGGTGGAGAGGACCTGGGTGGAGGGCTGTGCTCCTCCAAATACGAGGAAAAACTCGTGACTCAGGGAAAGGCAGAAGTTGACTCAGCCAAGCCACAAGCTGTGGAAAAAATGAGGTCTCCCTGAGGCTTTTTTTGCTCCTCGGGTAAGAAGCCCTTTCTGAGGGAAAGCTGGCTTCCAGACTTCAGGAACCAGGCCTTCAGGAAACTGCCAAGGCTTATGATTTTCAAGCTAGCAGTTCCGGCAATCACCTCAGTGGAAAACACCAGGCATTTATCTTGGATCTTCTTCTCAAGTTTGTCTAAGTGCCAAGCACTGTGTGCTAAATACTTCATACTTCATATTCTCTTATCTGTCCTTAGGCTGGACCTGTCATTCCCCACTTTGAGCCTAAGAAAGTGAGGCAGACACAAAGCATTTAGGGCAAAGTATCAAGACCAACAGAAATGCTGCAGCAAGAGAGGGAAGCAAATGGGGCTAAGTATTAACAGGTGAGGTCTCTAAGTCAGAGGTTGGCAGGCTTTTTCTGTACAGTCAAATAGTAAATATTTTAGTCTCTGTGAGCCAGGATCCCTGGCTGCCGTTCAGCTCTGCTGTTGCACAGTGAGAGCAGCCCTGGATGGTGCTCAGGCCCGTGGGCAAACTTGACCTAGGGACCCTAACGTTTGCTGTCCTATCAGGTTATGAAACATTATTCTCCTTTTGATTTTCTTTAAAAAAACTTTTTTAATGTTTATTTTTGAGAGAGAGAGTGCTAGCAAGCACAAGCTGGAGAGGGGCAGAGAGAGAGAGGGAGACAGAGGATCTGAAGCGGGCGCTGTGCTGAGAGTAGAGAGCCCATGTGGGGCTCGAACTCAAGAACCGGAGATCATGACCCGAGCTGAGGTGGATGCTCAAGCTACTGAGCCATGCAGGTGCCCTTCTCTTTTTGATTTTCTTTTTAGCTACTTAAAAATATAAAAGCTCACAGGTCACGCAAAAACAGGCCACAGACTGGAGTTTGCTGACCCCTGACTTACAGATGTTCATCATACCTTTCTTCTTATGGTTTGAAAATATTCAAACCAGTGGGGCACCTGGGTGGCTCAGTCTGTTCAGCTCAGGTCATAATCTCACAGTTCGTGGGTTTGAGCCTCACATCAGGCTCTGGGCTGATAGCTGGGAACCTGGAGCCTGCTTTGGGTTCTGTGTCTCCTTCTCACTCTCCCTCTCTCTCTCTCTCTCTCTCTCAATCTCTGCCCCCCCCCCCAACTTGTGCTCTCCCTCTGTCTCAAAAACAAAGAAAGAAACATTAAAAAAAAAGAAAATATTCAAAACCATAAGTTGAGAAAACAAGAAAAAAAAGGAAACAGTGGTTGTCCTACTTACAATGGGCAGGTCATGAACTCGACTTCAAATTGGTTTGATTCCCATGATTCTGCATGCTGCTTTCTTTATCAGTAATACACATAATGCACCCAAGGCAGAGTCTCAAAGCCGTGGAAATGTGGGACATTTGGGAAAGATTTCTATTTGAATGGTTATGGAGATTGATTTTAAAGGAGGTGATCTTGAGAGGTTTGGAAACTGATTTCACAAGAAAATCTCTCCAGATTGCTGGATTTAGGATTGCTGAAGTATTGGATTTGAAACCACAAAAGAGCGGTGGCTTCCCGTCCGCCACACCCCTGCCTCTGCAGCGTCAATATTTATCCCTTTCTGTGTGTGTGTTTGCCCAGGTTTGACAAGTCTGCACGTCCTTATGTTTGCGAGCATTATTGTGCCTGCTTCCCATCCTGCGTGTTCCCATGAGGCTCTGACCAGGCCAAAGGCGAAAACGAGAAAAATGAGAAAAGAAACATAATCCCTTGAAAAATGCTTCAGGTGGATAAAATAAACGCTGCATCTAAAGACAACATTCAGAATGATCTAGACACACCTAGTTCCTAGAATAGGGTAAAGCAAGAGGCCTCTGACAGCACTAGTTTGACAAAGTTACCTCTGGGTCATTTATTCATTCAGCAAACAGTCATTGGACACTGTGCCATTGCCAAGCAGTGGAGCCAGAGATGGACGCAGCACTGCCTTTGCCCTTGGGAGACTCAGAGCTGAGCAGGGGGCAGACTTGTGAAAACATCTATCCATGAGGAGCGAGAACGCTCACCCAGGGCAGAGGACAGAGGTCATCTCAGGTGAGAACTGTCATAGTTGGATAACACAGCTTGGAACACAGTTTTGGCACCAAAAAGTCAGCCTTTGGGGCCTTACTGGCAAAGAACTCTTCATCTGCTGCATTTAAGGCAAGAATGGGAATTTTAGGAAGGAACTTGCAAGCTAGAGAGAGACAAGGGCCCAGCATGTGGTGTGGGGGAGGGCCAGGGGAGGCTTTCCAGCTGAGAAGTGGGGCTGGGGCAACCAGGAAAGGCTTCAAAGGATGGGGATGGCTGATATTGCACTTGAATTACTTGCTGAGCTGCCTGAGATGCCCCACATTTTTGGCCATTCCCCTTTGAAGCTTCATGAAATCCATAACTTTGCTGCCGGGAATGCAAATCGTTATATCCAACTTGTATGGTGGGCAATGTGGCGACATCTATCACACTGAGAAAGGCACAGATCCTTTTGTCCAGCTGATCCACTCCCAGAAATTTATTCTTACACATTATTGTGTGTTTGCAGAAGGATATATGCTCATATTTATTCATTGCAGCTTTGCTTATGGTAGGGAAATAATGGGCCGGCCCAAATATCCAGCAACAGGGGGCTAGTTAAGTAAATTATGGCACATCCATACAATGGCAGGGCTTACCACAGGCAAAGGGAAGAAGGCAGGTCCGTATGTCCTGATGTGGAAGAATTTCCAAGATCTGTTGAGCAAAAAAAGTAAGGTGCAAAAAAGTGTGTGTGTGTGTGTGTGTGTGTGTGTGTGTGTGTGTGTGACCTCCTGCGTGTGTGTGAAAATTATTGCTGGCAGAATTCACGAGAAACTGGTCGGGGTGGTTGCCTCTGGAAGGGCAAATGGGTGGCATGGACCCATGGGAGGGGGACTCACATTTTATACCCTTGTTTGGTTCCCTCCCACATTGGAAGGATGCACCTGTGTAACCAGCAGATATTGTGGAAATGACAGTGTGTGACTTGCTCTCTTGGATCACTCGCTGTCCCTAGTCATGAGGATGGCCAAGCAGCCATGTGGAGAAGCCGTGCCGTGAGAGACTGAGGCCTTCCTGCCAACACCAGCACCAGCTTGCCAGCCACGTGAGGGATTGTCCAGTCCCTGGGAAGCCCTGAGGTGGCTGCAGCCTAGAATGACACTTTAACTGCAACCTTCTGAATGACCTTGAGGCATAACCATCCAGGGAAGCCCCTCCCCAACTCCTGACCCGCAGAAACTACATGAGATACTAAACGTTTATTATTTCAAGCCACCCAATTTTGAGATAATTTGTTATGCAGCAACAGATCACTTATACATCTTTTTATTTCTTCTAGACTTTGTACCTTTTGCATTTGTGCATATCCAAATAGTGGTGATTGATGATAATAATCATAATCATAACCTAGTACACACCATGGACTGTGCGTGCAATAATTCAGGAATGTTACCACTGGTGGATATGGGGTGAAGCGGCGGAAAGCAGTGCAGGGCAATGATCCCTGGACTAAGTAGGGCTCCCCATGAGTGGTCAAAGAAGAAGATGAGGAGCCTGACTTCCACGTGTGTGTGTGCGGTGGGGGAGGGTGGTCCTGTGCAGGGCACAAACAGCCCTTAGGTGCAAAGGTTTCATACTAGCTGCCTGCAGGTTCACAGGCCCTTTCCGTTTGGTCAGCACACTGAATGTTAAAATCTGAACTTGATACCCACCAGAATTGCTAAAATTATAGATGGTGACAATGTCAAGTGTCGGCAAAGATATAGAACAAGTGTGTTCTGGAGGGAGTATAAATTGATATAACCACTTTGGAAAACCATCTGGCAGAGTCTACTGAGCTCAACATAGGCTGTCCCATGGCCTAGAAATGCTGCTCCTAAGTGTATATCCAAGAGAAATGAGGGCATGTGTCCACCAAAGTAAATGTGTAAGAATGTTAGAAAAAATGTTATTTATAATAGCAAATTAAACGAAGCCAAGGAGGGGTTCATTGAAACCTCTGATCTCTAACCAATCAGCCAGGAGCACAGGGGACAGCCTGTACTTGTGCCTGATGTCTGCAGTGGGAGGGGTGGTCTTGTGGGACTGAGCTCTCACACTGTGGGATCTGATGCTGAAGGGTCATGGTGGACTGCTTTTCTCAATTCACTCCTTCCATGCCAAGGCCCTACTTCCTGTGGGCTGTTCCCAGCCAATGTCTGTGTGTGCAGGGTGCTCGTACTGGTCCGTGCCTGTGAGATGTGGGACCCTGGGCAATGTCTTATTTGGGGCTGACCTAACGGGTTATAGACAGGGGAGCTTAAACAGTAAAAATTGATTTCTGACCCTCCTGGAGGCTGGAAGTCTGAGATTGGGCACGAGCACAGTTAGCCTCTGGTGAGGCTTCTAAGTTGTAGACGGTCTTTTCCTTGTGTCCTCACACGAGAGAGAGACAGAAAGCTCGCTCGCTTTCTGGCCTCTTCTCATAAGGGCCGGAAGCCCATTCCCGAGGGCCCCGCCCTTGTGGCCTGTGTACCTCCCGGAGGGCCAAATCCCATCCCACTGGGATTAGGTTGCCACATAGGAATTTTAGAGGGGACACACTCAGTTCCCCACAGGCGGCCTTGGCTCAGAGATTCCCCACTGGCCTGGCCCACGCTCTCCTGGAACTGCTCTGCGGTTTGACACTCTCTACCCAGCTCTTCCCACTCTCTCTCTTTCCAGGTGTCCCAGGGCAGAGTAGCCCACAGGCTCTCCCCACCTTTTCTGGAAACCTCTTCTTTATCCTTCACCGGTCTTCTCTCCAGTTCATGTGCTTGCATGTCTGCTCTTGCCCCCCTGTCTGCTTCCTGGAAGGATGTACGGGTGGTACTCCCAGCACCTGAGACCCCAGCCTCCAGAGGTCCTGCCTCTGCTCTGCCCTCCCTTTACCCCCTGTTTCCCAAACCCTCAGCTCTCTCCTCCTTTCCTGCTGAGGTGACTGAAGAGCTTTGATTCATCCACTCTTCACATCTTAGGGAAGTTTTCTATTTCTTGTTTTAATTAAAAACTAAGAAAAAAATTTTTTTTTAGTTTTTAATTAATTTATTTCTTAATGTTTATTTTTGAGAGAGAGAGAGAGAGAGAGAGGCAGAAAGAGAGGGAGACACAGAATCTGAATCAGGCTCCAGGCTCTGAGCTGTCAGCCCAGAGCCCAATGCAGGGCTTGAGCCCATGAGCCATGAGATCATGACCTGAGCTGAAGTTGGACACTCAACCAACTGAGCCACCCAGGTGCCTCTTTATTTATTTACTTTTTAGGTTTAATATTATTTTTAATTGAGATATTGTTGACATTGAACATTAGTTTAATTTCAGGTATACAATAGAGTGGTTCCATATTTGTATATATTGTGATCACCACAATAAGTCCTGCTTGTTTATTTTTGCTTTTGTTGCCTTTGCTTTTCGTGTCAGAAACAAAAAATCATCAGTAAGACTGATGTCAAGGAACTTAGCACCTGTGTCCTTCTGGGACTTTGGTGGTTTTAGGTCTCATGTTCAAGTCCTTAAGGCATTTTGAGTTAATTTTTATACATAGTGTAAGGTAGTGGTCCAGCTTCATTCTTTTGCATGTGGCTGTCTGGTTTGCCTACGTCATTTATTAAAGAGACTGTCTTTTCCTCATTGCATGTTCGCAGCTCCTTTGTTGTAAATTAATTGGTCATATATGTGTGGGTTTATTGCTGCACTCTCGATTCTGTTCCACTTACCTATGTGTCTGTTTTTATGCCAATACTATACTCCTTTGATGACTATAGTATTGTATAGTTTGAGATGCGGGAGTGTGATGCCCAGGCTTTGTTCTTCTTTCTCGAGATTGCGTTGGCCAATGGAAGTTTTCTTGAAACAGAAAACTCATCATCTCTTCCATGATGCATTCTACTCCTGTTTCTTGAGACAAACTCCAGCAGCATCTTCAAAAAATGCTTCATCAAACCTCCCTGCTTAGACTCCATAAAGAGGATGAGGAAGGACAGTGTTTTTAACAAATGGTGCTGGAATAACTAGATGTCCATATGTAAAAAAATGAACCTCCAGGTAGATCTCATGTTTTATACAAAAATGTACTAACGATGGATTGGTGACCTAAATGTAAGATGTCCAAGTATAATAGTTTTAGAAGAAAACATTGGGAAAAACCTTTGGGCTTGGGTCAAGCAAAGAGTCCTTAGATAGACATCAAAAGCATGATCCAGAAAGAAAAAAAAAAAGGAAAAATTGGACTTTATCAAAATTAAGCTTTTGTTCTGTGAGATACACTTTTAAAAGAAAAAAGCCACAGGCTAGGGGCATATATTTGCAAATCACATACCTGACAAACAGATATATATTCAGAATATGTAAAGAATTCCCAAAACTGAACAAAAAGGAAATAAACTGTTCAATTTAAAAATGGTCAAAATATTCCAGTAGGTGATTTACCAAAGAAGATATATGGATGGCAAGTAAGCACGTAGGAAACAATCAATATCATTAGACATTAGGGAAATGCAAATTAAAATTATAATGAGATACCACTGCACACCTATTTGAATGGCTATAGAAACCAAACCAAAACAAAAAGTGATAATACCAGGTGCTGGTGAGGATGTAGATCAACTGAGACTCTCACACACTGCAAAATGGTACAACCATTTGAGAAATGGTTGGACAATGTCTGAAGAAGCTGAACATACTCTCACCATATGGCCCAGAAACCTCACTTGTACTTACTCAGGGGAAATAAAGACTTTTGTTCACACCAAACCTGTTCACAAATGCATATAACAGCTTTATTCATAAAAACCAAAAATTGGAAACGGTCCAAATGTCCTTCAAGCGCTGAATGGATGAACAAAGTGCGGTATATTCATACAGTGAAATGAAAAGGAACTCAGTCCTAATAAGGAACAAACCACTACAGACCCAGTAACAAGGATGGAGCTCAAATGCGTTAAGTTAGAAGAATCCCAGACTCAGAAGTTCCATCCTGAATGTTCCAATTTAAATGGCATTCTGAAAAGGTGAAACTGTAAGATGGAAAACATACCAGCATCGTTTCAGGTCAAGTGTGGGGTTACTACACAGGAGCAAAATGAGGGTAATTTTGGGGTGATGGAAACGCTGGTGTATTCTGCTCGTGCTAATGGCTCCACAGCACACATTCGCCAAAACACGTGGAACTGTACACTAAAAGAATGTGGATTTTACAAGTGAAAACAGATACATAGTTACATAGTCTGTAATTTAGAATCTCCTAGCACGTAGAGTATTTCCTACATTTGTTCTTCACATGGTTGTCAATTACACTGGAATTTGTGTGTGTTTCAAAAGCTTAATGTATTAGATTTAAGAAAAATGGCAAAGTCTGGGAGTTGGGGTTTGGTGGCTATCTAGGTAGGAAAGAAAATCATGCTGGAATAGACACTTGTCCAAAGAAGACATCCAGATGGCTAACAGACACGTGAAAAAATGCTCCACATCATGCATCATCAGGGACATAAATATCAAAACCACAATGAGATACCACCTCACGCCTGTCAGAATGGCTAACATTAACAACTCAGGCAACAACAGATATTGGTAAGGATGTGGAGAAAGAGGAACCCTTTTGCGCTGCTGGTGGGAATGCAAACTGGTGCAGCCACTCTGGAAAACAGTATGGAGGTTCCTCAAAAAATTAAAAATACAACTACCCTATGACCCAGCAACTGTACTACTAGGTATTTATCCAAGGGATACAGGTGTGCTGTTTCAAAGGGGCACATGCACCCCAATGTTTATAGCAGCACTATCAACACTAACCAAAGTATGGAAAGAACCCCAATGTCCACCGATGGATGAATGGATAAAGAAGATGTGGCGTATATATATACAATGGAGTATTACTCAGCAATAAAAAAGAATGAGATCTTGCCATTTGCAACTATGTGGATGGAACTAGAGAGTATTAGGCTAAGTGAAATTAGAGAAAGACAAATATATGACTTCAGTCATACGTAGAATTTAAGATACAAAGCAGATGAACATAAGGGAAGGGAAGCAAAAATAATATAAAAACAGGGAGGGGGACAAAACAGAAGAAGCTCTTAAATATAGAGAACAAACTGAGGGGTTCTGGAGGGGTTGTGGGTCGACAGATGAGCTAAATGAGCAAGAGGCATTAAGGAAGATACTTGTTCGGATGAGCCCTGGGTGTTATATGTGGAGATGAATCACTGCTTTCTATTCTGAAATCATTATTGCACTGTATGCTGACTAACTTGGATGTAGATTTAAAAAATAAAATAAAAAATAATTACTTTAAACTAAAAAAAAAAAGAAGAAAATCATGCTGGAAAACTTGCAAGTTACCTATTGTTAGAGAGCAGTAAAAAAAAAAAAAATAAGAAAGCACGCTCAATTTTCCATTGTCAGGAACTCTTTCCCTAAATGCATTAGGTAAAGGTCTTTCTTGCATTCTGCTAGGAATTCTTTAGCTATTTCCTGACTGGGAGGCCAAGGTCAGAACTTCCCCTCCCCTTTCCAAAGCCAACAAGAGGGAATTTCCCAAGAGTCCCAGTTTCCCTCACCCACACCTTAATAAGCAGAGCTCTGAATAAATAAAATAAATCAGCAAAATCAAAGACATAACAACAATAACAACAACAAAACGCAAAACCTCTCACACCAAATGAAATAAAATACAGCTAGAAAGAAACAAACAAAACAAAACCAATCTAGGCATCAAAACAGCCTTACAAAGGCCCTGGGGAAAATATCATGCCAAAAATCTTTCTAAAGGGGCAACTGGAGTTAAGAGAAACAATATTTCTGAAATGAGCCTAGTTCTTACTGTTGCCCTGACCCCTAACTCCACCCCTGACGCTGCAGGGGGCAGAAAGGGGAGCTGAGGACAGAATCCTATGGGGACAGCTCAGTAACACCTTCCAATCAGAGACAAATAGATGGAGGTCAGGAGTGGCCTTGGGAAGAGACCTGGAAATTATTAGTGGTTTCCATGTCCCCATGGTCTCCAGGGTCTTATGGAGGCAGGTCAAACCACCTGGCCTTTGTTTTGATTTTTGCTGGCTGGGGAGCACAGCTAGACACAGGAGACAGAACAATCATGTCACCATTTCTCTAATTTGTCGAACCACAAATTCCAAAGGGATTCAGGAAATGGATGGCTTCTTCTGGGTTTGACAAAATGTAGGAATGTCTTCTCACCTAGAGTCGAACTGTTCTTTGAATTCCTTTGATTGCGATGAAAAAAACAACTCTAGACGCCAGAGGCAAAAAACCGTTCCTATTTCCCATCAAAGTCACTACTAAGCTGTACCTGGGACCCACGTGCCCTTCTCCTGCCCGTGTATTGATGGGGGGGTATCTCATCATCCCAACTGCTTTGTGATCCAGAGTAGGCATTGTCTATTTGGTACCCAGGGGGTTTGTCTGGAGCCTATGGCCAGGTGCCTGCAGGAACTATGGGGCAACCAAATGTCTACTGACCCCTCCCCTAAGCCCCCTCTCGCCAGGCTGTCAGCTCACAGGGCTGTCCTGAAAGTCTGGTATTAATAGAAGAAAGTACAGAGAACTTGAAACAGCCAGCACGTAAGGGCCCTTTAAAGAGTGCATGTGAGTGTACGTGTGTGTTAACAAAACTTTAAAATACTTACTGTAAAATGAACAACAGCTCCTCCCCCCTCCAAATTGCAACAAAAACTCCCAAATGCTTCATCAAATTAAGTCTCAAGGTTTAAAAAAGCAAACAAAACAGCACTCAAAGGCTTACCTTGAATCCTTCCCTCCTCCTATCCTCCTCCAGCCAGCCACTTTGATCTCTTTTGGCTGATTTGTCTCCACCATGCAGGCTTTTCAAAACGTTATAGTTAGTCTCAGTCGGGGGGCTGGGGGTTCCTCAGCACCTTGAGCCCAGGTACTGTGTGTGTGAGGTCAAAGACTGAATCTGCAGCTTCTCCGTGGGAGAGAACAACCAGCTCAGAGCATGTGGATTAGTGCATCAGAGGCGTTCCAAGGCAAGCACATAGCAGCTCTCTGCGCTGTGACCAGGGAGTGGTTTTGGAGTATCTATTTCCTGTTTAAGAAAGTGGGTCCCTTCTGGTTTTCATTCTCTGGTATTAAGACTGCCCTGAACCCCCTGTACCCTTCCCCCACCCCTCCCTGAAAGGAGCACTGGTCACATGGGCCTCTGGCTACCGTCAGTGTCAATTAGGGACAGGGTTTCACCTGGCCAGAGTGTTTGTCTGGAGTCCAAACTTTCTTGCTCAATTTACATTTTTTCCTGAATTCATCATGTAAAGCATAGAGCAGACTTTCCCAATGGGCAGTACTGCATCTAACTAAAACCCGGAATGTATTTATTTGCCTTTGGTTTGGAATATTTCCCAGTTCTGAGCCCAGAAGGCAGTTTTCCTCACAAGGTCATTGCATACAGTTGAGCAGGTTGTTCACTGCACAAAGTGGTCAGCAGAGATGAAAGAGAGCCAAAATCTAACCTTCACTCCACTTGCCAAGCTGTGCCCAGTCCAGAGGGGGCCCTTCTTTAAGTTGTCAGTCTAGAAAGGGAACTTGGAGATGATGGAGATTCTTTTTCGATCCACTAACGACAATACACCCCCGTTGAATTATTATAGGATCTCTCATCACATAAACCAACCCTTGATGCTTCTTTGGGAAGGTCAGTCTCCTGGGTCTCTTGGAGAACTGGGAGATGTTCTCCATGAGATTCATGCTTAAAATCCATGGTTCTCAATTGTGGGCAATTTTGCTCCCCAGGGAGATTGCACAATGTCTGGAGACATTTTTGGTTCCACAACTTGGGGTACTCCTGGCTTCTAGTGGGTGGTGACCAGGGATGCTGCTAAATGGCCTACAATGCACAGGACAGCCCCCATAACAAAAAATCCTACAGCCCAAACGTCAACAGTGCCACTGTTGAGAAACCCTATCCGAGATGAACATAGCAAAACCACCAACTCAAGCAGATTGTCCCGTTGCAGTTCTGTCGAGTGCCTGGCTCATTGCCAGCCCCAGACACGATGGCAACCTGGCAACCATCATGATGACTGCGTCTATGTTTCTTGTTTGTTCCTGCCCAGCTCTTGGGAAGGCCTCACCTCACTGTCGGGGCCTTGGCCTGCGTCCTTTCTCAGGTTAGAGTACAGCGGATGAGTCTGGCCCTTCCTTACTTCCATCCCCGCAGGGGTCAGTGAGGCCCTCCAGGGAACGGGAGCCCCGGGGCAGGGGCTGCAGGGTTCAGGGGCCTCCGCCCTGCTGGGCTCCTCCCCCTGTATCCAGGTTTGGGCAGTCAGGGAAAGCTGTGGTTTCTACACATACTTGTGGCCCCCAAAGCTGCTCCTCCCTGAGCCCTCAGAGGCTTTGAAGCTCAAAGGTCGGATTCTGGATTGGGGAGTGGTTCTTTGCCATTAGCGTCAGCATCCGTTCTTTCTCAATGCGCAGGCTTCCGGCTTCCTGCCTACAGGTGGTCTGTCTTTCGTGTCTGCATTTTTGCTGTTTCCTGGAACACTCTTCCCTGTGACTGTCACCTGGGAAATCCAGTCTTCAGGCCTCAGGCTGAGTGTCCCCCCAACTGCAAGGCGCCCCTGGCCCCCAGATAGAGGCGGAGGAACGGCTACTCTTCGTTTATACCCCACAGCGCCCCCTGCTGGGCCCTGTTCCTGCTCTGTCGCTCAGCATCCTGAGTCCTTCTGTGACTCTGCCTCCCTAGAGACTAAGGGCCTGAGGACAAGGGCCTTGGGCTCAGTGCCCATGTGCACACGCACAGTGGTTGCTCAATACTTGCTTTGTTGATTTGCGTTTCCCCTTAGAAGCACAGCTAGAGTTAGGTTCTGAGGCCAACTGCCTCCGATTTCAGCCACACTTGCTACATGCAGAAGCTGTTCTCTGTAAGAGGGGTCTCTTTGGACTCTGGCATCACAGTTGCATTTGTAAGGGCTTGCGTGTGTCTGCTGTTTATGACCAGTTTCCCTTTAGGTTTTCTGATGGAGAAAGAAACCTAACATCCATACCTCAGTTCATTACACGTGCAGGGGGTCCTTGTTAACTGAGGACAACGACTCTCAAAAATCCCTGAAAGCAAATCAACTCAATCAGAAAATAAAAAAGGAAATAAAAGTGACTTGACCTTCAAAAATGAAATAAAGTTGTGAGAGTGTTTATCTTCCATTTAACAAAACATAGGATACCCTTGCAACTGCCTGAACATTCTCAGAGTGAACAAAGCTTGAATCATGTTGGTTTGGAGAAGTATATGCTTTCAGACACAATGTCTGGTCACTCAGTAAGATATCCTTCACTTAATGTTTGACTCTTCCTTCTTGGTCATAAGAATCAGTTCTGTGAAAACATTTAATTATTTTATCAATTTTCTTAACCCATCGAAATTCAAATCATTCTCTTTTGAAGCACCTGTTATTAGCCTAACTGATGTTCTCCAAATGTTATCTATTACGTTTTTTCTTGACGAATTGTTCATTTTATCAAAACGAGAAGTTAAAAAATTTTTTTAAATGCTTGTTTACTTATTTTGAGAAAGAGAGATCACCAGCATTGGAGGGCAGAGAGAGGGAGAGAGAATCCCAAGCAGGTTCTGAGCTGTCAGCACAGAGCCTGATGTGAGGCTCTAACTCATGAACTGTGAGATCATAACCTGAGCTGAGATCAAAGGTCAGGTGCTTAACCTACTGAGCCACCAGGTGCCTCAAGACATTTTTTAAAAAATAATTTTGCCTTGAATTTTATTTTTTAAGTTTATTTATTTATTTTGAGAAAGAGAGAGAGAGAACAGTGAGGGGAAGAGAGAGAGAGGGAGAGAGAGAATCCCAAGGAGGCTCAGTACTGACAGCGCAGAGCCTGATTCGGGGCTCAAACTCACAAACCATGGGATCATGACTGAACTGAAGTCAAGATTCAGATGTTTAATCTACTGAGTCACTCAGGAGCCCCTTGAATTCTGTTTTTTAATGATAATATCATTACATCCACCCCTCATATCATTAGTATTTGCTACACAATCTTTAGGCACACAAATATTGCCAAAACAATCTTTTTCCATTGCTTTAATTTAATTTTTTTTCCTAGCATGAAAAGATACGGTGAATTTCTCATCTAAAATCCACCTTCTCTGTCCCCAGTCTCTGCCCTGGTACCACAGCGCACAGTATCAAGGACAAAAGACTCTTCCTAAATCCATCCATCTTCAGGGGAGTCCTGAACAGATCTTGTGGCCTTAGAGGTCACATAAGTGACCTCTGACTTGCACTTCTGAGTTTGGGGCTCCTTAAAAATGCTATTTCAGTGGGATCATCGTAAGGCATGGGCAGCTTTCAGTTAACAATAGTAATACCTGTGAACACTTGCTGGGCATTTTCTACGTGCTCAGCAGTGTGCTCAGCGCTCTTGTCCATAGTTCATTCGAGCCTGGAAATATCCCAAGAAAGTTAGTTCCACTATCAACCTCATATTCAGTCTCATTTTGCACGTGAGATAAGTGAGGCTCAGAGAGTTCAAAGGACTTTCCCAAGCCACCCTCCTGGAAAGTGGCAGAACTGACACTCTAATCCAGGGCTGTCTGGCTCCAAAGCTCTTGCTCTTGGCTATTTATGTGTATGAATGAGCCCTTGCCTTACCTGGGTCTGCCTCTGTTTCCTTCTGGCTGCATCCTGTATTAGCATTCATGTCCCTTTGTACAGAAGCTGGTCCTAGGGATTCCTGTGTTTGACTCTCTAATCCCTAGGTCTTCCAATTTGCCTTCAACCTTGTTAGTGTAACCCAGATGTAACTGGGGTCCCACGTGGCTCAGTCTGTGTGTGTGTGTGTGTGTGTGTGTGTGTGTGTGTGTGTGTGTGGCAGTCAAAGAAAGATGGAACCACATCCACAAAGTACTTTAGAGAACTTCTAAATCTGGGGTCAGACTCTTGAGGACATGTCGCAAGAGAAAACACATTCTTACGGTTCAGCAAATGTTCAAAACTCCTCTCCATCACCGCTCATTTCCACCTCCTAGTAGACAGTGGCAGCTCTCCAAGATTCCTTTCCTTCCCCACTCTGGTCTCCCGGCCCTCCCAATTCTCCCTGACACTCAGCCAGGCAGCTGTCTGTTCCTTTTCTTCCTCATCTTTTCCCATCTCAGCTTTTTATTATGTGGACCAGCTTCACTTCTCTGGTGTCTTTAGTTTTCTGTTTTCCTTTGTCTATTGTCCAGGTCCAGCACATCCAGTTGTAGGTCAGCGTATGACTCAGAAAGCGAGAATCCTTTCCCCTGGGAAGCTACAGAGAGAGAGAAAGGGGAGAAAGAGAGAGAGATTTAGGAGGCCGAAAATGTGTTTAGTCTCTGTAGCGTGCATGAGATGCAGTGAGCTGCCCTGGGGGTGAGGACGATGGCATGTAGCTTCTGGCAGGAGAAGAGAAAGTATCTCAAAGCCACATTTCCTTGCATCTTGCCCCCTGGCTTCTCCGTTGAAACATTCCCTTCCCTGTGCACAGGGACCCATTTATTTTGAAAGATGCTAACGTCCGCCCAGCCTGGTGGGCCAGCCAAGGCCTCTACCGTTGGAGCAGGTGTGTGTGGGGGACGGGCGCTCAGCCCCGATGGCTGTCCTGACAGCTAGAATCGGCGTTTTCATCTTCTCCAAGCAGCAAAGCTCCCCTCCTGCCTGCAAACTTTTTATAATGGCAATAAGACAACTCTGGGGAAGATCATCTTGTATTAACTCCGGGGAGTAATCATCTAATCACATTCCAGGCTGATTTGAGGCACTCATCTGGACCAAATGCCTCCCCACACCCCGGGAGCAGCTTTATGAGGCAGCAGCCAGGCCCCATCGAGCCTTATTGCTTAATTAAAAACAAATTCCTGAGTAATTTATTTTTTTGTTTTTTATTATTTTTTTATTTTTTGTCTTCCCATAAAACTGCCAGCCACACAAAGGGTGAGGGAGAAGCCCAGGAGTTGGGAGAGGAAGCTGAGATTTATGGCTTGGCTGCTGTGCTGGCCACCTTGCCACTTGCTCGGGGTTCACATTAAGTGAGAAACCATCTTGTGTGGCTGGACGCTGGCGGGTTCTTAGAGAGTGAGAGGGTACAGCACACAGGCCCACGGGCAGGACACCTGGGTTTTTTTTTTTTTTAATTTTTTTTTTCAACGTTTTTTATTTATTTTTGGGACAGAGAGAGACAGAGCATGAACGGGGGAGGGGCAGAGAGAGAGGGAGACACAGAATCGGAAATAGGCTCCAGACTCCGAGCCATCAGCCCAGAGCCTGACGCGGGGCTCGAACTCACGGACCGCGAGATCGTGACCTGGCTGAAGCCGGACGCTTAACCGACTGCGCCACCCAGGCGCCCCGGACACCTGGGGTTTTTAAGTGATGTCAACCCTCAACCCCCGACCTGGGGTGTTGGTACAGCTTCTCTGGGCTGTGCCAGACCCTCCAAAAGGCCACCACCTAATTGGGGCCTTAATCTACCTGTCTAGGGCTGTTGGAGAGGCCAAGTAGTGCCACCTGGCCCCTGCTTTGGACCCTGTGAAGAAACGTACAATCTGCACCCTAGGATTCCCACTATTCCCAAGAGGAGTGTGGTCTTGGTTTCCTCACCTGAACTTGAGGGACAGATCTCCCCTGCATCACAAGGTGATGAGGGGATCAGAGCGGATAGTGGCGTCAGAGAAGCTGACAGTTCCCTCTCGCTTGCAGGGGATGGGAACGTGGTATTGGTGCACTTTCAGCTTCAGACCAGGAGACAAGAGTCCCAGCTTCCCAGGAGAGGCTGCAAGAAGGGAGGCATCCTCTGCCCCTTTGTATCAGGATTCACAGCGGGGGCAGAGCCTCGGGGAGAGCCAGCAAAAAGGAATGTGTGTGCTCGTGCGTGCGAGAGTGCAGTTGGCAGGTGTGTGTGTGGGGGGGGGGGGCGGGGGACGGCGTCAGTGTGTGTCTGCAGAGGCCCAAGGGTCTCCTGTGCCAGCGTATTTGTCACATACCCTCGGGCCAAGCTGCGGTTCAAATCCCAGCTTCACTCGGGCAAGTGGCTTAACCTCTCTTGGCCTCAATTTTCTTATCTGCAGCATGGAATGATAGCATTGATCTAATCAGGTTGTTGTGAGGATGAAATTACTTAATATGTGCAAAGCGCTCAAAATAGTGCCTGGCAAGGGCTTCCTAAGCATTCGTACACCTGTGAGCACATACACGTGACTTCTTAAAAATTTCATACATATAAACTTCTTCAACTCAGTTCACGTTTTCCCATAGACTTTAACTTCAAAACTTAGGGGTGAGCCTTCTAGAAATAATTTTGTGCCTATGATAAACCCAAATCACCAAGAAACAGTGGCCAATCTTTACATGACAAGTCATGATTTCTGCGGGAATGGGTGTGGCTTATATTAGGGTACAAACCGGGGGTAAATTGGGCTTAGAACTGAAAAGAAAACAGAGTTCTTTTGCCTATTACAATTCTGATCACCTAAACACTGCCTCTGGAGTCACAGCTTCTACAGGGGAGCTGAGCCTCAAATGCGCTTCTTCTCACTTTCCTCTCCTCCCACATCCATCAACACCTCAGAAATAAGAGCCAAGTGGCCAAAATGAGCTCTGGGAAGATTGCAATTAGGAGTGGAGATCTTGAGCCACTTCAAATGAGGGAGGCTTTCCTGGGAAATGTAAAGGTCATCCATTAGCATCTGCAGAAAAACATTCCTGAGAAGACAGTCTGCAAGAAGCTGCCGCCTCAGAAGGGAAAGCGTGCCTGTTGACCACAGTGGGCACCCAAGGGGCCCACAATGGGGGCCCCAGAGAGTGACCATCACCAAAGGCGGGCCGCTGGAGGCTCTCCAAAGTGGCCTCTTGCTTTCTTTCTCTGAGAAGCTGCGGGGCTCGGCGGTGGCCTAGAATACCCTGATGGATTTGGGGGCGTTTGTGGGGAAAGCAGTGGCCCCAGAGCCAGTCTTCTGGGGTCCAAATCTCTGCCCCTTCATCTTGCCAGCTGTAGGCCTCTTCTCAGGGCTCCTTGGTGAATTTGGAGGTTGAGCGTTGCCTCAAGGGGGTTTTGCTAGGATTCGAGGTTACTCGTAGAGCACACGGTAGAGGCCTAATCATGTGAGTTCCGCAGCAGACGCCATTGATACGCTGCCCACATCGGGCAGGTCAAAGCCCAACAGCCAGTCTCTGCATCTGTTTACCTGGGGGCTTTCTCCAAAGCTCCAGAACTCACCTGTGTCCACCAAAGAGCAGTCCAGCCATGCCAGAGAATCAACTTGCTGGGATGGGCCCTCACCAGCCGGCCTTGGTGGATAAATGCCCCTACTTCCTCTCCCTTCAGAGGGCTACTCCGAGATGGGCTCCCCTCTCTTCCTCTGGTGAGAGATCCAGCTCAGTGCCCTGCAGCTGCAGCTTGCCTGGCAGCACACCCTTTGTTGGCTCCCTTCCCTTTTGTCTCACCCCATTTCGCCCCCTTCCCCCCATCCTGCCCCATTGCCAGTGTTTATCTTCACCTCCCAAATAAACTACTTGCATTGTTTCTGGCCTTTACTTGGATGAACCTAAATGCAGACAGTTCCTCCCCCTGGCCTTACCCCTCTCCTCCTAGCTGCTGGACTGGCAAAAACTTGACATAGCAGTAATGTCATCACCCCAAGCCCAGCCTTCTCACTGAAGCCAAGTACACCTTGTATACTTGTATACACCAAGTATACCTTGTATACACCAAGTACACCTTGTATACATCAAGTATAGCCAAGACTGCCTATGTTTACACAGCTTTACCTATGATTTTTGCCTGCCTGGAAACCTTTTTCCCTTCTGGCAGAAATACCTGTTTTCTTGGGGAACTATACCCTTCTCTCTCTCCATCCCTTTGATTCAGGGGGGACTGAGCCCAGTCTTGGCTCCCAAGATAGACATGAGATGTGAGTCTGGCTGGTCAGAGCACAATGTTCTCTAGTCATAGTGGTTTGGGGATGTACACACGATCCAGGCTAGGCCAATGAGAACCCAACTCATGTCCTTTGCTTTGCTAATGGGAAAGAGATATCCTTGCACTGGGAAGCTCAGGCTGGTCACACGTGAACCAAATACTTCCCACCATCAGTTGGCAGGAGGCTGAGTGACAGCAAGGCTGACACAGAAGAGAATATAACTGAGGAGGAGAAAGGTCAGATTTCTGACAATGCCTTTTGGATCCTTGAAACCAGCCATGTCTGAAGTTACAATTGCCCCCATCCTTTCCAGTCATATTCCAGGGTATTGGGCACAAACCAATACCTGCCCCCACCCCCACACACCATTTTTTATTAGGCCAATTTTGAGTTTGGTTTCTGCACTTCCAACTGATTAATACAGTTGACGCTTGAGCAATGCAGAAATTAGGGGCACTGACCACATGCAGTTGAAAATCTGTATGTAGCTTTTGATTTCTCCAAAACTTAACTACCAATAGCTTGTTGACTGAAAGTCTTATAGATAACATAGTTGATTGACACCTATTTTGCATGGTATATGTATGATACACTGTATTCTGACAATAAAGTAAGCTAGGGAAAAGTACACATTATTAAGAAAACATGAGGAAGAGAAAATACATTTATAGCACAATGCCATGTTTATGGGAAAAAAAAATCCAAATGTAAATGGATCCATACCAGTCAAACCCATGTTGGTCAAGGGTCAATCGTACAGAATTCAATCCTGCTTAGCTTTCTGATTGGGAGGAGAGAATGTGACACCTTGATTGAGACTGTGTATCTATATCTGTGGGATATAGGTTCTTCATGGGCAAAGTTGGTTTAAAACCATCCAAGGGTTGCCTGAAGAAGTGTGTCCACAACATTTATCAGTTAAGATGTTTTCAGCCCTAAGTAGCAGAAACTCAAACCTAAATTGACTTACCAAGAAGGAATTTTATCTCATATAGCAGGAAGTCAAGAAGTAAAAAAATTAGCAGGGTTCCTCACTCAAGAATTTGGCCATACCCTCAAGGATCCTGGTTATCTCCATTCCTCTGCCATGGGTTCTTCAGGGTGGGATCTTTCCCTCAGACTGGCTTCTGGTCTCAAGATGGCAGCTGAGTTCCAGGCTTCCCACCTCCGAATGGCACCATCTAGAGAAAGAAAAGGGATTTATGGGCTTTCTATCCTTGCTTAGAAACAAAGAAACTGCTCCCTTACCACCAGTAAAATTGTGTAACAGGATAAATTAGATCACACCACTGTAAGAAGAAGGTCTCAATGTCTCTCAGTGACTTTTTTTTTTTAAATGTTTATTTATTTTTTAGGAGAGACAGAGCATGAGCAAGGGAGGGCACAGAGAGAGAGAGGGAGACACAGAATCCAAAGCAGGCTTCAGGCTCTGGGCTGTCAGCACAGAGCCTGATGTGGGGCTTGAACCCACAGACCATGAGATCATGACCTAAGCCAAAGTCAGATGCTTAACCAACTGAGCCACCCAGGCTCCCCTTTATATCTCAGTGACTTTAAAGGACAAAAGTTTATTTTTCATGTATGCTACACACCTTAGCAGGTCAGTAAAGGGGCTCTTGCTAAACTCACTCGGGAACCTAGGCTGAGGCATCAGCTGTCATCTTGGATGTTGTAGGTGATTGTGCCAAAGGGAAGGAGGTCTGGAGGGTCTCATACCCGCAGGTAAACACTCTAGCTTAGAAGTGACACACATGACTTCCGCTTATAACTCATCAGCTAGGGTTGGTTTTATGGCCTCACTTGACCACAAGGAGACCAGGAAATAAATATTTCCCTGCCCAAAGTGGGGAGAACTGGAAATACTGGGCAGACGGCTCTAATAATCACAACAACTGCTCTCATGGGCTAGGATGAGACCACATGTCCATTTCTACACCAACGCCTGGCCAGCAGAGCAGGATGACCATGGTTGGCTTAAACCAGTTGTTTAGGTGGGTCATGGATGCTGGCCAGTCAACACAAAGGCCTCTACAACCTGTGACTGCTGCTGTAACTAGTGAGATACACATCATGAGCGTATTTTCATTGGCATTAGATGGGGGAAGGGGCTGTAGGGAAGATGGCTGTAGCGCACATGATCTGAGTCCTGATGGGGCTGAGTCTAGTCCAGGCTTTCTACAAGGGCTAAAGCTACTTCCAAAATGCACTCGGGTGCCTGGCTTCAGTTTCCCGCTGATGGTGCCTGGGGTGACTGTGGGAGTCCCCACCAGCAGGGGGTACAAGGCTGTTCCTGACACAGGTCCTAAGTGTCATGCCTGAGCTCACCAGGATGTTCCAGAGCAGGCAGCTCAGGGGTCGCTTCTGTCAGGGATCCATCAGGGGAGCAGAGCCACTAGGAGATTATATGTCCTAAAGGATTTGTTACAGGGATTTGACCTTATCCCATCGTGGGAGCCAGTTAAACAGTCTACATGAAACTATTACTTCTGTGTCTGGTCCTGGGACCCACAGCCTGAGGGGCAGGTGATTAGGAAGGAATGGATGTGATGGGGAGGACACGAGGACAACCTGGCTCTGTGTGAGCCTCTCCCTGTCTCCCAGCCTCTGATTTCACCCATGAGGAGGGACTGACACCTTTCGTCATGGCCCAGAGCCAGAAAAGTTGAAGGAGGACCCAGCAGGGGCTGGAGGTGCTGTGGGCCTGGCTGCTTGGCTGCTGCCCACACCAGTCAGATGAGCCAGGAGGTCTGCTCAATGTGAGCAGCAACCACACCCTAAACCCTGCCTGACCTCCAGAGCCCCGAGAAGGAGCCAGCCGCCACTGCACTTCCACCTCCCAAATCTCAGGCAGTGTCCTTGGGGCCCACCCTTGCTAACTGGGAACTGTGCATGGAAGGGAATGCTGTGAAGTGTAGTTCCAGCTCATGCAAGTTGCCATGACACCAATCCATCCTAAGAACGCTTTGCTACCTTGCAACTCTTCCCTCCTTTAAGAGCTCAATGAAGTGGACATTTATTATTATTATTATTATCATTATTATTGCCACTAACATTCATCCTCCCTTCTTTTATTTTTATTTTTTATTTATTTTTGAGGGAGGGAGAAAGGGAAAGAAAGAGAGAGAGAGACAAAGGGAGAGAGAGAAAGAATCCCAAGTAGGCTCCATGCTGGGCTCCATTTCACAAACCGAGAGATCATGACATGACCTGAAATCAAGAGTCAAGTGCTTAACTGACTAAGCCACCCGGGCGCCCCCATCCATCCTCCTTCTTTTAAAAGTAACACCTTGGTGTCTTTGGAGGAACAATCTTTCCCACAGTCCATCCACGTGTTGCTAGGGCAGGAGGATTTGACCCAGGCTTGGCCAATCAGCCCCTTGGATGCTTTAGTCACAGTCTGATCAAGCGGACAATTGAGGGTGAAGGAATTCTAGGTGCATAAAGAAACATTTCTTTCTTTCCAGAAAGACTTCAGCTATACTGAGAGAGTGTGAGGCTTGTGCAACCACCTTCTTGCTGTAACAGGGAAGCCTGTCTGAGCAAGGAGGCAACACAGAGCAAAGATATAACAAGAGAAAAGGGGTCCTGAAGACATTGTTTCATCCTCTGGATCAAGCCATTCCTGAAGGCAGTTCTACTCTGACTCTTCAATTGTGAAGGCCAATAAATCCACCCCTGCTTTAACCAGTTTGCTTTGGGTTTTCTATTATTTATAACAAAAATAGTCTCAACTGATATACTTAATAGCCATAAGCAAACTCAGTGTCTCTTGGAGTGACAGCTCAGAGCCTTGTCTACACGGGACCACAATGGAGAACAAATACCCACCACAGTGCTCCTGAGCCAGAGAAGATCATGGGCTTCTGCAGAGGGGTGGATGAAGCAGGGTAATGGAGCAAGAAACTAGGCTGGAGTCCAGCTCCAAGCCTGACACTCTGTGGCACCTGGGGCATGCCCCCTCACTCCTCTGAGCATCATTTCCTTACTTATACCCTTGTCATCATGTCTTATGTCAGGTGTTCATACAGAGCTCCCTAGAATAGACCCAATCTCATGCTCCATGCATTTACACAGCCCCATTTTTACAGATAGCTGAAAAAAAAAACCCACGAGGAAATAAAATGATCCGACATATGTGTGATTTGCTTTGGTATTTTATTTTATTGGTTTTTTGACATCACTTTAAAAAAAAATGATGATCACCACCTGCTATATTGACTGCAAGACTCATTAAAGTTGTTTGCAAATGACTTTTTGAAAATAGTCCCATGCACCTTTGGCAAGGCACGCTGAGACATGCTCCAGGCTGCGGATGGGTGACCAGTTAGGGATGTCAAGAGAACCTCTTAGAAGCACAGTCCACAGAGGTGGCCCCGAAATGACCATACCAGCCATGGGCACATTCACTGATTCACTTACTCATTCTCTAGACACCTACATTGAGCTGGCCTTTGTGCTGAGCCTGGGACTCAGGGGGATTTCTCTGAGATCATGGTCAAGGAGACAGGTGTGTGTTTATAACACCGTATAGAAGGGGTGTGACAAACCTCGGCACCCAGTATCTGGGCTTGGCTGAGGAGCACCTGGCCCAGCCTTAGAGACAGGGGCCACGTGTTTGGGATGGCAGGGCACTGTGTTGGCAAAGCCCAAGCTCTCAGACTGGTTTGGAGCTAATGAACTATCCATTCAGTAACAGAAAGAGTCAGGACAGAGCACATCTTAAATGAGACTTACTGTGTGCCTGGCCCTCTACATTTCTTACAACATGGCATAGATAGTCCTGTTTTACAGAAAGGAAGCTCAGACTCCCAGAGGCCAACCGACTTGCCCAGGGCCATGCAGCTTGGAAGTGTCTGAGCTGGGATTTGAACCCAGATTTTCCTACCACTGATTAAACATATACAGATACCTGGGTCCCATCCCCAGGGATTCTGGTGTAATTTTAGGAGGTGAAGTCTGGGCTTTGGTACTATTTGGAAAGCGCACTATGTGGTTCTACTATGCAACCAGGATTGAGCAGCAAGAAGGGGGACCAACTGAGATAGGGTGGTCTGGGAAGGCCTCTCTGAGAAGGTGGTGTTTGGTTTGCTCCTCACCTCTGCAGGAGCTAAAAGAGCTGGGTATTAGACAAGAAAGACTGCCCTGGTTTACCTGGGACTGTGCTAAAACCTGGCGGCCCCAGGGAAACCCCACCTGGAGATCTAGGACAGGAGGGAGCTTGGAGGTGGGCTGGAGGGAGGGCTCTGCGGGCCTCATAGGATTTTATAATGTGCAGGAGGCTGGGAGAAACGTTCCTTGGTCTCCCTGAGGGAAGGCCTAGGATATGTCACCCACTTGAGTTTCAGGGAGCAGTTGAGCCTTTGGGTCTGAGAAAAGAAGCTTCAAGAGAATGCCTCTGATTCGGGGAATGGAGTCTGAGCTGCCTGACTTCTGGGGGCCCATTAGCACTCTGTCTTCATTATTTAGGGCCATGACTTACCTGTTACTCAACCAAGCCAGAATGGGGCTGCCACCATAAACACCCCTGGAATGGGGCCCGGGCGGCTGGCAGGGCCTCCTCCGAGAAGCATCAGCCTCGGTGAGAGGACGGTAACTATCATTTACATTAATTAGGCAGCCAGATAATAGGGTGTTCAATAGTTATTGCAGTGTTTAAATTCTGCAGCAAACGCCGCTAGGAGCCAGGAGCTGGCAGGGGTTCCTGCCTTGCAAAAGAGAGACCTGTCCTCACCCTGGCAGACAATGGGGCTTGAAATTCAGGGGGAAAGGGAGCCTCCCTCAATCCTGATTTGGGGAGAGGGGCCCAGCCACAAGATCCAGCCCCAGCTGTGTGAGCCGTGGTGAGTTGATCTCAGTGTCCTCGGCCAGCAAACTAGGGCTGACTTCTTGGGGATAGTCCAAGGTTCTACCAAGACTGTGGCCATGGAGGGGATAGCTTTGACAAGTGACAGGTCCCATGTGTTTGGAAGATGAGACCATACACCACTGGAACTCTGAGTTTTCTGGTGATAGCACACAGTAAACCTTGTCCATTGTGCTTTGTTCAGGACAGTTATTTACAGATGAGGACACTGAGGCACTGCGAGGTGGCTTGCCTAAGGTCACAGAGCCAAGCCAGGTAAGGACATCAGAGATGTGCCCACACCACTCTCCATCCCTGGCCTAGCTTTGCCATCTTCCTCCTCATTTCTGACTACGCCAGGCTTCCTTCTTCCTCTCCCACCTGCCTGTTTGCCCACATGCCCCCTCTGCTTTTCTCTGAGAAGACCTCAGCTGTTGTGCCCACCACCTTGGCCCTGTCAGCCTTTCCCCCAGCCCCGCCCTTTAAGAGGTGGGCCAAGCTCCGCTCATCCAGCTGGGCTGCAACCTTATGGGTCACTTGGCTGTAAGTGTAAGCTCTGGCGGAGACCTGGGGGTCGGCTTGTGAACCCAAGATCTTGTTGATGGGGTGGCATGTGCACCCCTCAAACCTGTTCCCGTGTATTCCTGAGGCCGACACCCTGGTCCAGGCCACAGATGTTCCTCATGGGCCACGGCCTCCTTGCTGGTCTCTAGCCCTCACTCTGGCCCTTCCCTGGGCTGGCTTCCCATTGCCCTGCCCAGTGCCTCAGGTGCTAGCTGCTCATCCTTACTCTCCCCTCCCAGCCCTACTTCCCACCTCCAGTTCCTCTGCCGGAGGTCCCTTCCTGCCTAAAGCCAGCTCAGCTCTCTGGCCTCGTCTTAAGGTCAGGTCCCAAGAGAAGCCTGTTCCGTCTCCAGACCTCTCAGGTGTCCCTGGCATGGACCCTGTGTCCCTCCCCCCCCCAACCCCCGCACTTGTGAGGCAGCCCTCAGCCCATGGGCACCCAAGGCGTTGGGCCCAGGTGGCATGTTTGGTCTCCCATGGGAAGGGAGATGCGAGGACAGACCCTGCCCTCTCTGGAGGCCCCGCTCACTGGGCTCGATGGTGCTCATTGCCTCTCCTGAACAGGGGGAGCTGGTTTGAGTTCAGGGTGGTGGTGTGCTAGTAACTGTTGAACGAGCCCTGATGCGTAGCATGGTGTGAATACTCCCACAACGGCCTGTTTCGAGCTGCCAGCATGAGCGGGGAGGAAGGCAGAGATACACACACTGGCTCTCCTGAGCCCCTCCAGCACACCACTGGTTTAGGTCCTGTGTTATTAGGAACACCGTTGCGGTCACACACGTTTTGGGGAGACGAAGAGCGACTAAGGACGCTTTTCCACCTCAGCCACTGCAAGGCAAATGTCCACCGAACGGAGGGGCAGGGCACTGGGAGCTCTATCCCCGCCGCTCCCCCGGCTTCTGGCAGGGGGTACAGCTTAATTCACATAGATTAAATGAATCTACCACAAGCACCACACTCCCTTATTCATGTCATTTGTGTTTGTAAATTAAGGTCAAGGGTAAGTTGGATCTTGAACTTGGGTTTTCTGACTGTACGCCAGGCTCTCCAGGCCGGGTTGCCCAGCACCAGCCACACCTGCCTCTACCTACACCCTAGGTCTGATGGGCACAGCTGGAAATGACAGAGAAAGTGCCTGCCCCACACAACGCATGTCACGGCTGTTCAGGGAGCGAAAGCCCATCTGGCTGGGCAGCTGGGAAGGGCAGGGCTGCGTGGCACCTGGGCACGGCCGCTGTCTGGGTGCCTGCTGGCACAAACTGGTGGGGTGGCCTCTGGGTCTCAGGACGCGATGCCGCTCTGCTGTGGAAAGCCACAGAGGAGGAGGCATCCGTCTGGGCCAGATGGAGGTGTGGGGAGGCCTTCTGACACAGAAGGGCTGCTGTGTGCACCAGCCCTTACCCACCATTAGGGCCCCACCCTTGGTTCACTGTGTGTGTTTGGCCAGACAAGTATTTAACTGAACACTAATTATGAGGAAGGCAACATTCTAGATTGCACACAGGTTACAATGGATATAATGGTGTACAAGACAGGCCAAGTCCTGGTGCTCATGGAGCTTACATTCTAGTGGAAGAAAACGACAATAAACAAGCAGGAAAGGTTACTGGGAGGTGCTGCATGCAGTGGGAGATGAGGTCACACTGCTAAGCGACGGGTGTGGGGGCCTCTGAGAGGGAGGCCAGCCGGCTGTGGAGAGCTGAATGTGGAGGAGGGAGCTGCCTTGTGGTTGCGGGCCCAGGGGAGGAGTCCCAGGCAGGAGGTACCAACGCTCTGAGTGGGACAGAGGTAGGTAGAAAAGGCACAGGGGCGGGACACTGTGGAGGTGAGAGAGGCAGGCTGGCTTAGCTCTTGGGGGGCCCCTCGACGACCCTGGTCAGAAGCTGGCTTTAACGCTAAGTGTACTGGGAAGTCACTTGTGGGCTCTGAGCAGAAGAGGCGGCCCCACTTCACAAAGGGCGCCTGGACTGTGGTGGGGCCACACGTGGAGGCAGGGAGGCCGCGAGGGGCTGTGGCTGTGAAGTGGTGGGTGGGTGGCTGAGAGCAGGAGCAGGTGGAGGGAGAGCCATCAGGACATCAAGACAGATCAGAGAGGGGGCAGGTGTGAACACAAGGGAGGGGTCAAGGATTGCTCCTGGGTTTCTGGCTTAAGTAACTGGAGACAGAGCCCATTCACCGAGGTGGGACTGAAGGGGGAGTGCCCTTGGAGAAAGTCGATAATTCTTGTGCAGCCACGTCAGGTCAGGATGCCATTGCATATCCAGGTCAATGAGTGGTGGCTTCCGTTCCCTCAACAACTGTTCACTGAGTACCCATTCCAGGTCAGCAAGTGCTCCTAGATCACTGGGGATACACCAGCCATCAAAACAGTCATTGTGAGTTCAAAGGAGCTCACACTCAAATTAGGGGAGGCAGACCATAAAGTTCTGGATTCCGGTCGAGGGTTGGGGGAAGCTAGGCTGCTGATAGGATCTTCTAAGCCGAGTGTGTTGGGAGATGTGGGTGAGACCGGCTATGGGGAAAGGTGGGAGGGAGTCCAAGGATGGAGTTCAGGGCGTTCCAACATTTAGAAGCTTGGAAGAGGAGGAGGATCCATGAAAGGGCAGAGAGGGAGTGGCCAGGAGGCAGGGGACCAGGGAGTGTGGGGACACAGAAGGGCTTCAGGAGGGAGGGACTGGTTAACCCAGTCAGGTGCTCTGAGAGGCCACGTGAGATGTGGAGAGGGGGACCGCACTCTGAACAATGTAGTTCACCTGAGTGAGACTGCTCAGTGGAGAAGTGGGGGCACAATGGGCACGCTCCCCGTTTCATCCTGTCTCACCCCACTCTACCCACCCAGCACAGCCTGTTGTACCCTGCCCTCGGCTGTCTGTCCCCTCTCATGTGATCCATGCAGTTACCTGGCATTTAGGTCCATCTTCCTCCCTGCCTCGCGCCCCCCAATCCCATCCAGGACTCACTCTAAAGGACCAGGCCAGCAAGCTTTGCCTGTGGAAGGTGCATGAAGGGCAGGCCAGGACACAGAACGATTGATTCCCACCTGGGGCCTTGCAGGTTCTGGGTCCCTGCTGGGGACGCCAGCTTTGCCACTCCTCTGTGCCGCCCGTCTCTGTGTCTGTCTACTTAGCAATGCTCGTCCTTCACAGCTCAGGAAAAATTACCAAGAATGTTATTGACTCTAATTTTAATTTGTCTAGCACTCTTGTTAATGATGTCTATTTAAGACATCCATTAAAGGCCCATGAGGTTAATTAAATGGACAATTCCAATACAGTTCTATTAGAACCCCCCCTATTAAATTAATATTATAGGCATTTAACAGATGTCTTAATTAGGCATTATAGCTAAGAAATGCAAACTAAATTAAAACGAAAGCCATTGTCCAGAAAGAAAGCTTTTTACCATAATTTATGGCTTTTTTGGGGAATGTTCATGTTTACTCTTCAGAACCTGAGAGATCAGTCATTTGACAATCTTTTCCAGCATCCAGGAAACACCATCCTGAGAGTCCCAAATCTTAAATCACAGTCCAGACGCCACAACTGGAAGAGACTTTAGACACCATCTGGAGTCCACGATCCTCAAACTTCAATGACTAGAGGAGCCGGCTGCGGTGTGGGAGAAACACGAAGCTGGAGTCTGCAGCCCAGGGGCTGGCTGCTTTAACAGGTGTCCTGCTGACCCTCACGCAGAAGTTCTAGGACCCCACCTCAGGAAATGCTGGTCCAGTCTCATGGCCCCATTTGCCAGGGGCTGACAGGGAGGCCCCCAGAGACTTCTGGACTGGGCGCATGGGTCAGTGGGATTCCACACCTTGCCCTGTGGATTAGAACTTCCCTAGTATCTCTCTCCTCCACTGAATTGGACAGAACCTGAGGCACCTCCTAGGGTTTGGGGCTGGTAGCCATAGCCCCGCGACCCCTTCCCGCCTTTCTTCCTGCTGGCCCGGAGCCTCGCGGGGAGGTGATTTCCTCGGTCCTCCATGACTGTCTGCAGTCCTATGTTCCCACTCTCCACATCCCACAGCTGCCTGGATCAAGCCTCCCCCTCCAGGGGTCCTCCCTGTCCACCCTGCCACCTGTGCACATATGTCCTCCCCCACCAGACTGTGCCTGGCCCTGGTGGCAGGGTGAGGGAATCTGGCAACGGAGAGGCAGCCGGACCTAAGTTCCTGTACGAGCCAGTCACAGGACCCAGTGGTGATGGGCTGGCTGGATGAGCTAGTGGTGCAAGTACCCTGAACAGGGGTGTGGCAGGCCGGGCCAGTGTGGGGGTTGGAGCCTGAGGGACTCCAGCTGGGGCCTCCTGTTCTGGTTGGGACAGCTCCGTGGCTATTATGTACTGAAGTACATCCCCACAAATTCCTGTCAAAGCCCTAACCCCCAATGTGACTGTACTTGGAAATAGAGCCTTAACTAAGGTGAAATGAGGTCATAAAGGTGGAGCCCTAACCCATAGGACTGGTGTCTAAGAAGAGAAAGATACCAGATTGCTCTCTCTCTTTTCCCACAGGTATGCACAGAGGAAGGCCATGTGAGGACACAAGACGGTGGCCAAGGAGAAAGCTGTCACCAGACATCAACTTGGACAGCAACTTATCTTGGACTTTCAGCCCCAAGAATTTTTTGTTGTTGAAACTGTCCACCTGCAGTATTTTGTTAGGACGGCCCAAGCTAACACAGTGGCCATGACCCAGGCCACCCCTCACTTTCCCCTCCAGGTGTTTTGTCCCTTTCTTCCCCTGGAGAGGCTTTGGCCTGTCCTCTGTAGGCCTGTGCTATGGCCTGTCCTCCACAGAGTCGGCCCTGGGGAATGTAAAGGGCCCTAGGCTCTGCTCACTTTTTGGAGAATAGTGGGTCCCTGGGCTGATGTCTCCTGGCCCTGCAGCCCCCTGAGACCCAGGGAAGCACAAGTCTCTCCAGCACATGAAGGTTTATGCATGAGGCGGGTTTAGCTGTGTCTCACACTGGCCTACACATTCAAGGCCTCAGCTCCACCAGGATCCTGCTCCCTGCACAGGGGAGATGGGAGGCTTGACCACAAAGTACCACACTGGCCTCTGTGACAAACCTTGTGCCGCAGCTGTGGGAGCATGGCCAGCCCTGGTCCACTTCCCTGGGCTTCAGGCCTTGTTCTGGGGAGCAGTTAGTGCAGCCTCATCAGGATGCTCACTTAGAGCCAGTGTCCTGCTGGGCCTGGGCCCTTCTCTGCCTAGGAGGACGTAATGGGCCTTAGGGCACAGGACCCAATGGACCCCAGCTGGGCTGTGGGGACCACAGGGCATCCTAGAAACAGGCATGCACAGCAGCGGCTTCATGGCAGGTGAGTGTTCTTGTCAAGTGTCCTTGGGGAGAGGGGGAGAGAAGTCTACCAATTACACAGCCACTCACATGAGAACTTGAGTCTGCGCCAAATGAAAAACAGATTTCATGTGGCAAGTGGCACCAACAACTTTTCCGGAAAGCAACTGTGTATTTACACATTGGCTGCCTTTTACGTTACAGAGGGGAAGGCAAGAGCAATGTGCTTTAGGGGGTTATAGCACCTATGCTGTGACCAGAGTGGCACTTTCAGATGGTCAGAAGGACCAGCCACTTCATATGGGAAGCAGCCATTCCTTCAGTGGGAGCCCGGGCAATAAAGGGACCACGTACACGCTCAGAGCAGCGTCTTTTCGTCAAAAGCATGGCTGTGCAGCCAGACCACGGGGTTCACACCAGCTCTGCTCTCTCAGATGGTAAGGCCCTGGGCAGGCGAGCGCGGAGTCTGAGTCTTTTGTGGCAAAACAAGGCTGTTAGCACACAGGGCTCAGTCGCCGGGCCAGGCCGCCCATCGGAAGTGGTGCTGGGGCCTGAAACCTGCCCCACAGGCAGCGATGGCCGCAAGGGGAGAGCATCCACACCACCTCAGGACCATCCTGACGAGCAAGGACACCACACAGATGGAAGCAGGCACCCTCTGAGCCTTTGGGGGGGGGGGTGGCGTGTAGTGGCACCGAGCAAGGTCTTCCTGCTCTCCTGTCATAAAGTTGGTGTTTACCTCTCCCTGGGGTGTCTCTCCTCCAGTGTGGAGGCCAAGTGGGACATATGACAAAGCTGCTTCTCCTGGAGTAAAGGAAGAGAAAGCTCATGGATTTGCTGCCAGTTTGTCACTAGGCATGTTTCTGGTTGGTCGGCAAAAGCCCACTTCTCAAAAGGAAAGGGGCCGTGGGTCCTTCTGAGCTCTGTGACGTTCCTAATACAGAACACTGGACGCTGGTCCACGCCCTGTCCTTGCTCATGCCTGCCTAGAAGGACGTCAGCTAGCGGCCTAGAGGCACACACCACCACACAGGGCTGGTCAGACAGAACAGCCAAGGCTTCAGATAGCAGAATGGAACCAGGGGCTCAGCTGAGGTGGCACAGCTGGGGACTCAGGCTTGCCTGGTAGATCAGAGCTGCAGTCTTATTTCCCCTCAGCCTACCTTCCCTGGAGCCTAAGAGTCACAGGAATACAACGTTCTGTATACAGGTCCGAGCTCCCAGTACCAAAGAGCCATTAAGGCACACCCTGACGCGGCATGCTGCCTCCGTGTCCCATCCCAGTTCTAATCCCTAGAGTGAATGAGTCCAAAGCCCCTCTGCGACGTCACCCCTCACTCTTCTGCTTCCTTGGAAAAGCAAGGGGAACTCCAGTTAGGTCAAGGAGTTCGACAGTGGGTGTGATGTAAAACAACATGTCAGATACACTGACTGACCCTGGGAATCGGGTGCCTGATGGCAGCTGTCTACGGGGTGAAAGTGAAGCCGCCACCCAGGCACAGCCTCCGGCTCACTTCCCTTCCAAACCAGCTGCGTCGGAGGGACTGTTTCTTCCCAACAAGAGCCTATTAGTACCTACTAATATTTTATTATTACATAAACAACGGATCCATCGCAGACCATTCAGGAAACACAGAAAAGTATGAAGAAGAAATAAAAATCTAATAATGCCACTAGTCAAGTCAACCGTGGTAATCCTGGTGTTTTCTGCCAGTCTTTTCTCTCATGGGAGCAATACAAGTTCAAAATCACCTAGACATGGACATCCCTACGTTCCCTGACTTCTTCGTTCATTGTGGTGTGTTTTTCCCGGATGATGAATTGTTCTTAACTCCAGTGTTAATGGGGTAGAGGTGGTCTATAACTAGAACCGGCCTGGCCATCTTTTCACCGAAAGGCGGGCACTCAGGTGTTTCCAGTCCTTGGGGTCACAAACAATTGCCTCCATAGCAAAGAGCTCACAGGTCAAATGTTCCCTTTGCTTTGAATTTCTTTGCAGATCGCTCACTTGACCGAAGCTGGAATTTGCTTCCATAAATATAGGAAATGAAGCCATCAATTTCCACTGTGAACACACAGTTTAGCTTGGGGATAACTGGAAAACAAAGGAGGAAAAAGGATGAGAAAAAAAAAAATCCTGACAGTAAGTTCACGTTTATGCAGAAACTATTCCTAAAATGTCTGTATTGGAAAGTAAGCTAAGGGGTGCCTGGGTGGCTTAGTCGGTTGAGGTCTGACTTCAGCTCAAGTCATGATCTCGCGGTCTGTGAGTTCGAGCCCCGCGTCGGGCTCTGTGCTGACAGTTTGGAGCCTGGAGCCTGCTTCGGATTCTGTGTCTCCCTCTCTCTCTGCTCCTCCCCTGATCGCGATCTGTCTCTCTCTCTCAAAAATAATGAATAAACATTAAAAAAATAAAAAAATAAAGTAAGCTAATAAGAAATGGGAAACCCACAAAGGTTAGCAGTACCAGGATCACAGGGCATTATTCGGTCATGTGGCCAGTTTACTCAGACCGTAGATATAACTCAACACCCAATTTTCAGGGTCAAAGGCTCAAGCCAAATTCCCAGAAAAAGTGCTATAAATAGGTCTTCCCACATCACCTTAAGATGGACTCATGGCCTGTGCTCACTGGGGACACCTGTGTACCATTTTCTGAGGTTTAGAATGAGAATACAAGGAAATGGAAGGCAGCAACAAGAAAAACCAAGCTCCAAAATTTAAGGAACCAAAACCTCCCACTGTGGTTCTGAAATCTCAGATTTGCAGGCAAGGAGTATGGAAATCTCGACAGACCAGTGGTGCACACCCATCTCTGCTACAACAGTGAGCTCTAGCACATCAAGTGGATGACCCAAAGGGTCACCAGAAAGGGAAAGATCTTGGAACACTCCAGGGACAGGCACCACCTTAGCTCCCCCCATTGTCTGCTTAGCCCCGTTCCTCTGAAAGGCAGTAGCCTTTGGGCAGGGTGGGGGGGTCTCCGTCATAGAAGTAGACTCAGGTGTCTGGAGGCAGACCCTACAGCCCTTCCTTCCATCGTATCAGGCCGAGGCTGCTGACTGGGTGCAGGGATGCCTCAGGGAGAGCCACAGGGGCAAGGATGCCCTCTGAAGGTGTGGACTGCATGGTCAGCAGGTATCTGTAATCTGTGCTGACCTGAGAGACCAAACTGACCCACTGAAGCCACTAGTAAAGGGCTGATGAAGCTGGGGAGGCCACAAACCACAACGCCCTGAGACACAGTTACGTACCTTTTAGGCGGTCTTCTTTGGTGATAATTTTGAAAACGTGCTTTGTTTCCTGTAGAAGGATTCCTGTAACACCCACGTAGGAGGGGCATTTGGATTTTGTGACTGCAAAAGAAAAGGGCGTTTGAAGCCTTGGCCTCTGTGGTGCTGGGGGAGCCACAACCAGCTAGGCAGGGGGAAGTTCCTCAGCTCGACAGGGACCAAGCTGGATGAGAAGTCAAAGTCCCAATCCCTTGCCTGTGGCTTTGTAGCCTCTGGGTTGCTTTGCCAAGGTGTCCTTTGGAGGGCCTGCAGCCATGGGGTCATGGGAAGGACTCTGGAGCCAAGAGGTCACGTGTATGTCTGGCACCACCAAGACCCACAGGCTGCTGGGAAGGGGCCAAGTGTCACTGATGGAATCTGAAGGGACACCTGTCCATCATGGTCTTCCCATGACCTCCCAAACTCTGGTCAGAATGGAATCTTGCTACCGGCCATCGAGCAACGAGTAGGGTGAACTGCCACCACAGGGAGCCAGCCCCTCACCTCTCCTGACCCATGCCCCAGTATAGCCAGCGGACTGAGCGCTTGCTATGTGCCTGGCACTGTTTGAGGTAGCTGCTAGGCACAGCGGTGAATAAGACTGTCCTAGGTTCTGTTCTCAGGGAGCTGATGTTCCAATGGTAGGAGGGGAATGTGTACCAAACCACAAAACTGTGTTTTGACAGCGGTAATTGCTATGAACAAAAAAAGAACAAGGTAATGGGGAGGAGGGTTTTAGTGTTGGTAGACCCTCGGGGGAAGTGACATCTGAGTAGGGGCCTGAATAATGAGAAGCAGTCAGTCTGTGAACACACAGAATTCTGGGCAGGGAGAAGGGACAAATGCAAAGGCCCTGAGGCATGGCCAAGCTTGGTGTGGGAGAAGCAGAAATCAGGCCACTGTGGTTAGACCTGGTGTTCAATAAAGTCACAGGGGCCTTTCAGACCACAGTAAGGAAGTAGAAGAGAAACATGGTCTGATTTCTGGTATAAAACCTTCCCTCTGGCTGCCTGGTTGGGGGAGAAGTGTGTCAGCAGCTTCTACAGGAATCCAGGGGAGATGGTGGAGGCTTAGATTTGGGGACTAGGACATGCTGATGGATGGAGGTGAGGGATTAAGAAAGAAGAAATGTGATCTTTCCCAGGCTTTTGGCCTGAACAGCCAGGGTAAACACTGGTACCATGAACAGAGATGGGGAACCCCAGGGAAAGGGCTGATTTATGGAGAGGCCTGGAGCTGTTTTGGATATGTGCAGCTTATGACACCCATGTACATGTGGGTGGCTACATCCAGTGGACAGGACAGCAGGATGAACAAAGATGTTCAGGGGGAGGTCTGCATTGGAGAGGACAACCTGGGAGCTGTAAGTCCATAGCTGACATTTAAAACCATGGGGAAGTGGATGAAAGGGACTTTCTGTTCAAGGCTGTGGGCAAGTGCCAGCAGCTGCTGTGCCCTCTGGGATAGTAGGTGGGGTCCTTGGGTGGAAAGGTACACAAAGACCATTTAGAGTGTGTCCAAAAAGTGTCCATAACTAGCTTAGGTAGCTAGTTGTCTCCCACTCTCAGTGTTGGTGGTCTGGAAATATCCACATGGCAAGGAGTGTGTCTAACCCTGTAGCACAGAGCTATGGTGCCACTGAGTGATGCCTTGGGCATTCGGGTGATCATATGATCTTAGGCAAGTTACCTGAAACAAGAGCCCCATGAAGATCTGCCTTTAACAGCTTGGCCTGAATCATCTGTGGCTGCCTAGGAGGTAAACAGAAGCCCTTAACATACACCATGATCAAGAGTTCTGAAAGGATCAAACAGGTCTACAAACATCTGTGGCCAACTGGTGCCTAAGGTTGCATTTATAGTGATCATAAGACTTGGGTTTTGCCCCAAAGGGCAAGGCTTCAGAAATGCAACTCACGTGTCTGGCTTGAGACCACCGCACAGATCCCGGATGTACTGTTTCCAGAGTTCATGTAGAGGGAGAAAAAGATTGTAACTGTGGAACCAAAGTCAGACAGAAGTAAAAAGTTAGGTGACATGAGCCGGGCAATATAACATCGAGAGAGCACAGAGCATGGCCTGATGCCAAGGATCCTGATGTGGGTCACTGGGGACTGGGTGCAGATCCTAGTTCTACAGCAGATAACCTGACTAAAATCAAGTACCTTCACCTTTTGAACCTCAGTTTCCTCACTGCTAGAACCCTCTTGAGGCTAAGTGAGAAGAAGGTGTTGCCCTCCTTTGCCCCTCCACCCTTCTTGCTGGCTAGATACAGCCTTGACAGCTGGGGCTCAGACACCTTAGACCATGAGGCAACATCCACAGATGACAGAGCAGCCACGATGCACCCGGGGAGGCACTGCCTGGGTTTCTGCCACACCAGCCCAGGGTGGTGCTCACACAGACTTCTTTTCATGAGAGAAACAAACTTCGATCTTGCTTAAGCCACTGCTACTTGAGGTCTTCTGTTACAAGAGCTGAACCCGGTAACCCAGGAGTAAACAGGAGTTGCTGGCTGTCATGTACACCCCCATGGAAGGTAACAGGTGTCTGGAAGGTGACTGAGCAGGTGGTGGGACCAAAGGGAGGGAACAGGTAAGAAGACCTCAAAGGCTGTCCTCTGGGGTCATCAGTACTGGTCCGTTACCTCATGGGGAGTCTGTTTACATGACACTATTGGTTAGAAAAGTGAGAACCTCAGGCTCACACTTGAAGTGGGCTCTATGGGTGCAGAAGCCAGCGAGGAAAACTGGGCAGGCAGCGGCCCCTTCCTCCACCCAAAGGCCAGCTCTTTTTGCAAGAGGGGCCATGGGCAAAGTGAATGACTTTGTTTTGTGGGATGTGGGAGGCTATCTGGCTACCGGTGTTGGCATGAGAGTCTAAAACCAGTCCTAAGACGCACATATGCAGAACCGTAGCCAAGGAGAGATGCAGTGTCAGCTGGAGGGAGGAACACATCCTCCCACGGAGTGATGCGTCCCTTTCAGAAACTTCTACAACATGTGGGCAGCACATTCTTTGGCAATAAAACCCCAGTGGATGATTCTGTCTAGTACTATTAAAAGTTATAAAGAGTATATATTAAGAAATATCAGTTCCTCTTTTTCTAGGAAAGCTGAAAGACAAACAGCCTGTTGCCATGGGTAACAGACTCACTTATGGTACGAGTCTCATTAGTTAAGGCTAGGACGGAAGCCAAACACTAAAACAGCAAGAGCCTCACAGCGTCTCACTTTAAAAGCCAAGCCCAAACACGGTCTGAATTGGTAAAGGAACGCTGCCCCCTTGTGGCAGAAGTGGGAGAAGCTCCGATAGCTTAAGAGGAAAGGGGCTGCCAACTGGCGCTGGGCTTCCCAAGTCCAGCCGAGACAGGGAAGATTAAGCTGCCCTACGTAGAAAGGCAGGAAAGACTTGGCGTACCTCTGCTGCTCTGGCTTAATGTCAAAGAGCCTCAGCTCCCTCCTCTGCCTGGCAGAGAGGCCTTTGGATTTTTTTTTCTTCTCTTTTCGCTTCCGGCGAGCGGAGTACTCCAGAACGACAGCCTTGCGTTGCAGGTGGTCCTCGCGGGCTTGCTGGCTCATGTGGGGCAAGCTGCGCTTCAGGAAGGCCCTCACGAAGGCCTCGGCCTGCTGGGCTCCCGGAAGCTGCACAGGGACAAGGTGGCACGGTGCCCACTGCTCTGGTTGGGACAGCCCTGGAACCCACGCCCTCTTACACAGCACTGCAACCGCAGATGGGACGCCATCGCGGACCCATCTATCTGCCCACTGAGCCTCACACAGCCACTCATGTGCTGGATGTTAGCTCCCACAGCTGTTCAGATGCGAAAGTCACACTCAAATGCCAATTTGTGACTGCCACACAAAACAGCCACGTCAAAATTCGACTTTCTGCCCTACTTCTTAGAGGTTATTTTGAGGATAAAAAAACCAAAACCCCTTTATATGTGGAAGAAAAGACTTCTCTGACCCTTGGCAGGGAGGAGAGCTTGGGAAACGTATGACAACACTTAATCAGTCATGACCAGAGGAAGGCGAGTTCAGAGAACCAAGCTATGGCCTCAAAGGAAATGATCTGACGCTTGGGAAGCTGGCACCACCTGCTGCTCCAGGGTGGGCCATGCCTTGGGGGGTAGGAATTTTGACACTGTGCCCACGATGCAATCCTCTTTCCTTGGGTTTGGCCCCGTGGACATGTCATGGCTACTCACTAAGTCTGCTCCCGCACCACTTGGGGAAAGGAAGTGCCAATGCATCTCAGCCTCCTGTGCTCAACTTCTCCCACACAGAGCAGAACATCAATTCACTGTACTTAGCAGAGGCTCTTAGGACCTCTGGGCAAAATAACTGTCATAACTATCGTAATTCTTGAAGGAACTCCAAACATCTCTGCCTCTCAAGCTGGGAGCTCCACCAATCTACTCCTCATTCAGGTGGCTCTGTCCTAGGTCTGCCACAGCCCCAGCGAGCACTGTGTACTGAGGCCCTGCCTCTTCGCTGGGCCATCTCCTGAACCCTGCTGCACTAACCGGGCTGCGAACACCTTGAAGCTCACGTGTCAATAATAAGCTCTCCCTTATGGAGGAGAAGAAGGGACAATGGGGGGCATCAAGATGTGATTCACCTCGTCTTCAAGGTAGCTCACAGTAAAAATGGCAGTTGGCTTCAGCTTTGCACCTTTAGATACTAACTAAAGACTCATGATCATCATCATTATTACTGCGAGAGGACAATTATTTGCTTCTTTTAAATACCTAAGTAGTCCCTCTTCATGGAGAAGCCAGATAAAGGAATATCAATCTTTTAAAATCTTGGTTTCATGTTAACTCCCTCAAGAGGAGTCACCAGGGGAGCTTCTGCCAAACTGACAAAGCATGTGTGCAGCATCCAAATATAATCCATATATTCCACTTATGAAATGTGATTTGCCTGCCCTCTTCAAGAGAAAAGGGGGCACAGTGACAAAGTCAAATGATAGTGCTCACCGCGCCAAGTTTCAGGTGGGCATAGCCCAGTGACCTCAGCACAGTGAAAGATGACACAAGATTAAGAAGTCTTAGTTTACCAAACAAGATAAGAAGAGGCGAGCATATGGAAACAGGCCATCAGAACAACAGATCTTGGCTGAGCCTAACACATCTACTAGAAAGACGAGGAGTAAGATGTGGGAAAGGACATCTAAAGCAAGACTGGAGTACTGAGCCATTCTGTCATCACCTCTGTTATTCCCAGACTTCCTGCCATGCACAGTACCTGAACATCGAACTCTTTTGCCTCTTTCTGAGAAAAGGCGTGGTAGATCACACCTGGGGGATTAAAGCAAACAAACAAATAAGAAATGATAATTCCTATTGGGTATGGCTATAAAGCAAAGACTTTTCTAACTATGAAAATAACTCTGCTTACTTAGAGATAGAAGAAGATTGGGTGCTATAAAGAGTACAGCTTCAAAGCTTTCTTGGATGCCTCTTATTCCCCCCCACCCCCGACCACCCATCTGAGAAGTTCCTAAGGTGTGCTTTAGAACAGTGCTTCTCAACTGTTAATTTACGTAAGCATCTCTAGGATCTCATTAAAATGTAGACACTTGGGCCCCAATCCCAGATTCTGCATTTGTAACAAGTTTCAGATGCTACTGCAGTTCAGCAGACCACACTAGGAGCTTGGTTAGGAGCTTGAACAGTTGCTCTAGAAGTCTAATTAAGCAACTCATTTAAAAGTTATATGATACAGGGGTGTCTGTGTGGCTCACTGGTTAAGCATCTGACTCTTGGTCTTGGTTTCAGCTCAGCTCATGGCCTCATGGTTCTTGAATTTGAGCCCCACATTGGGTTCTGTAATGGCAGCGCAGAGCTTGCTTGGGATTCTCTCTCTCTCCCTCTGCTCCTCCCCTGCTCTCTCTCTCAAAATAAATAAATAAACTTAAAAAAAAAAAAAAGTTATACACTAGAGAGTCCCAGGATGCAGATGGTAGGAAATATTACACTTTGTTGACTGTAAGATGTTAAAAAAAAGATTTTTCACATTTTAACATCTATGAAATTGGGATGTATCACACAATAGATGGTGTCTTAAACTGATAAAATACAGTAGGTCTTTATTCAAGTTCAAAATATATATATTGATCAATGTGGTTTTGACCTCTAAAAACTTCCACATTTCTTAATTTGCCTGAAGAATAAAAAGATGGCTGTAGGCACAGAGTACGGGTGTGAATGGAATAAGAATAAGACAAAGGCCTGGTTTAAGGGTCAAAAGACTAGAAAATATGGTTTACACAATGCTCTATCAATCTCACTCCAGGTCCCTTATGCTTCCTTGAGTACATATGAAAAAGCAAACTAATGTGTTATATTATATTATATTATATTATATTATATTATATTATATATGAGTCTGGCTCTCCCTCAGATGGAAGAATGGGAGTAAAACTTATTTCTAAAGAGCACCCCAGGAACGACTTTGCTTCAACTGTCACAGTTGTTTCGACATGAAAGTCTTTTCTGAAGCAATATACGTAACGACTATCCAGCATTCATTACTTGCCATGTACCTGGTTAAAAGTTACATATATTTTCCCAACAATCCTTTAAAGTGGTTATTATTCCTATTATGCACATGAGAAAATTGCCGCTCATATAAGCTGAGACACGTAACTTGGTAACAGAGATAGGGAGTGGCACAGATCGAAATGAAAATACTGATCCAAAGACCAGCTTTAACGGTGTCTACACTCCCCTGGGTGCTTGCTCCCCTCCTTGGCATTGCTATCCTCTGCTCAACTCCCGAGTCCTGGGTTAGCGATACCATTCCCCAGCATGCTCCCTACGCTTTCCACCTGACAAGGGTCGTTCACAGAACAGCAGGAAGGCTGGGCAGATACCACTACCAGCACCTTACAGAAGGGGAAACCAGGTCGTAAAGAGTATCTGGGCCTTAACCACCGTCACCAAGTGGGAGGCGGTGGAAAGAGAGGCGGTGGCCCAGTCGGCGGTAAGGTCTTGGGCCCTCCTTTAACACCACACACCATTGAGCAGGCCCCTGTGGGGGACCTGCCGCCAGCTCTGACATCAATACTTGGCTCAGACACCGAGCCAGGCCAACCGGGACTCTGGGCCTCAGTTTCACTTATGTAAGGCAGGACAATTCCCACACCAGTTCCGTTTGGACTTCGCAGTGACCCTGTTCACCCACTAGCACCAACTCCCCGACCACTTACATCCCACCCCACCCCAGTTTCGAGGCCCTGCACCCCGCTTACTCTTCATCCTCGGGCCGCTTCCGGTGCGCTCTGATGACGTTTCCTGCGGGCGTCGCTCACTCTTCTTCACTTTCTTCAGCAGCCCTCGGCCATCAGAACTTCTCTCGCCAAAGTTTGTAGTGAAGAGACTTCTTGGGCCCAAGCTCGCAAGGCACGCTAAATCGCCAGACGGACACGCTCCAACTCTGCTGGGATCGCCGGCGCGCAGGGCTGCTGTCAGATGGCGCCGCCCGTGACGTCACGGACGCGCGTCGACCTAAGCTAGCGCATGCGCCTGGAAGCGGGCCCCGCTGCGGCGAGAGGTGCTGCTGGTCCTGAGGGTGTATCTCCTGTATGGAGGTTTTTCAGCTTGCGTGTCCTATAGACGGAGGAAGGTCAGAAGCCGTGGGGTTGCGGTTAGGACTTGTGGACTGCTTGTGAAGAGCTGGAGTAGAGCGAGGCGAGCCAACTTGAAGAGGACCGCGGGGACGTTGGGGACCAGGGGAGGACGGCAATGGTGGGAATGAGGTCCGTTGGAGTCTTTAACCAGCGTTCTCTACAGATTAACCGAGGCGCTGAAGTTGGGATAGAAGGCTTAGGTTATAGTTTTGTCCTGCTGTGTGATCTCGCTTTAAGTCACTTCCCATTTCCAGGCTTCCTTTTCCCCAACACTTGTGAGTGGGCTGGGCTTGATAGTCTGAACGTTTTCTTGAGACGCTAGTGTCTGTCAGGAAGTTAAAAGGCAAGGAAGGATTCTTACTGCTCTGGAGAAGGGTCCAAGAATTGTGGCTTGGAAGGCCTGATGCAGACCTCTCAGAAGTGACCTGGTGTGCAGGCTGAATTTCTGCTGAGTGCTGGGCCTGAGCAATATGGTCCCTGTACTTTAAGTCAGTGAATTTCAACTTCGGGTGAGGTATAAAGTCCTTTTAAAGGAAAAGAAATTCTCAGGGAACCCGGAGAATTTATGTACACAGATCCTAGTTTGAGAAACTGATTTGTTTTTGGATGGTTACCTTGTGCCATTTTGATCTTAAACTTAAAACTGCAGGCCCTGAAATTCAGTGGCTTGTCCTGGTGAGCCTGAACCTTATATATGTATATTACCATCAAAATGGAAACACAGCATTTAAACGTATTGCATTTGAAGATGCCTGAGAATAGTTAGGGGTTTATGGGACTAAGTTTAAGAAACTGTTCTTGGGGATCCATACCATATGAACTACTAAATGTGAATTTTAAAATAGTATCATGAGACACTCAAAGATAGTAAGAGCCAATTTCTTTGCTGTAGACTCAAGGGGGCCCTTTTGAGCAGGACCTTTGTGATTATGGAGATAAGGGAGAAGGCAGACTTCTGTCTTTGAGAGCTTCTTTTTTAGGGGTGTTAGGATTATTTAGCTCCCAGCTGACCCATTCTCAAGTAGTCCAGTCATCCTTGGCTGACTGCCAGTCTTCCACGGAATTCTGTACTTGTGTTGGGATGAGCACTCTCAGAACTGCAGTTACTTCATAATTCCCTGATCACTAAATCTTTTTTAAAACAAACAAACAAACAAAAACAAACAGGGTTGCCTGGGTGGCTCAGTCGGTTAAGTGTCTGACTTTGCCTCAGGTCATGAGGTTTGTTTGTGGGTTCAAGCCCCACGTGGGGCTCTGTGCTGACAGCTCAGAGCCTGGAGCCTGCTTCAGATTCTGTGTCTCCCTCTCTCTCTCTCTGCCCCTCCCCTGCTTGTGCTTTGTCTCTCAAAAATAAATAAACGTTAACAATTTTTTTTTAAACCCACTTTATTATCCTCAGGAAATAATTGTTTATGTATGTACAGTGACACCTGTCTGTACAGATATTTATATTATTATGATTGTTGTTTATAATAGCAAAACCTCAGAAACAACTCAATATTCAACAGTAGTGGATTAAATAAATGAAGCATGTGCTAATTAAGTAGGTTAATTAAATGCTTTATAATCACAGGGTAAGCTTCAAAAATTCAGATTCCTTAGTACCTCTAGAGATTCTTATTTAGTAGATGGGTCCCAAGAATCTGTATTAAAAAAATATTCCCAGGTGATTTTGTTGAGTAATTAGGTTTGGGAACTACAGTATGGTACGTTTATAGAACTTAATAATTAGAATACCACACAGCCATTAAAAAGATTCCAATTTTAAAAAGGTTACAAAATATTAACACAAAACTAAATGTGTACACAAAAAGGATTGGAAAGACATACTGCTATACAGGAAGGTTTTTGTTTGTTTTTAAACATTTATTTAGAGGAGAGAGTGTGAGCAGGGGGGGAGTCAGGGAAAGAGAGAGAGAGAGAAAGAGAGAGAGAGAATCCCAAGCAGGCTCCCTGCTTTTAGTGCAGACCCTGACACGGGGCTTGCACCCAAGAACTGTGAGATCATGACCTGAGCTGAAATGAAGAGTCAGACGCTTAACCGACTGAGCCACCCAGGTGCCCCTATACAGGAAGTTTTTCATGGCTGTATAAGTGAAAGTGAGTTTATGAGAGATTCTTGTCTATTTTCTAAATTTTATTCAAAGAAAATAAGACAATTTTTTCTTTTTATAGCTATAAATGATAAACTCTCAAGCATGGCTACACTTGTGTTTTCCCACTGGTGGCTTTGTGAAGGTTCCATAGGAAGTCAATGAGAGCATCATTGCAAGTGATCTTCCACGCCCCACCCCCCCAAACAACTTGTGAAAGACTTCAAATATGCAGAAAAATGAAAAGAAGTCTACAATGAACATCCGTGTGCTTTTAAGTTCTACAGTTAGTATTTTGCTCTATTTATGCAGGTTTCTTTTGATTGCTGCTTTAAGACATTCAAACTGTTAGGCTGAGCATTCAAGAAAAGTTTCATATTTAAGCTCAAAAGATTAAGCCTCAACTACCATTAAATAAGTGCATATCTATGAAAATTAGGACCTGCCTTATAAACAAACACCAATAAGGCATAGAGTGAGGTGATGCCTGTTAAAGCAGCTCCTGGCACAGACCACACAGTTTGAGATGACAGCCGTCATGATCTACATTCTCATAAACCTGCATCAGCTGCAGGCATAGTCCCTGAGGCTCAAGATTAAGAACTTCTCTGACCCTGCTTTGCCTTTGATCTGTATGCTAGCCCAAATGTGGCATATTGATTGATAAGGGGAGCTGGGAGTGTTGGTGGTGGGGGACCTGGACACAGTGGCACCAGCAATCATTCCTCAGGCTTAATAGTGCTGCAGGAGACTAGGCAGTAAGGTTCCATTGCTAACACTGGACATTCCTGCTAGGCAAGCCCTTTTCTGCTGGCTATTGGGTGCTCTGGCTACAAGAATCAAAGAGCTAATGCTTACAGGAGGATGATATATCTCTTGTCCCTCTGGTCAAGAGATAGCACTGTGCTCCCAGTCAATTTAAGGCCAACCATTTAGAAATCTGAGCAGCAGGGACTATGACACTTAGTATGTGTGGCCAAATAACAGTTTCTGAAATCCAGGTTTCTCAACTTTTTCAAAATCCGAAAGTTATTCTTCAAGGCTACCTTGATCCTAGATCTCTGAAATGGTAACATTATAGATTCTCCCAGTTCCCTGAAGAAGTTGCATTCTCAGCTGAACGACTGAGGAAAGCTTGGTTTGGGTTCTCAAGATGTAGTGTCTGAGTGAAGAGGAGGGTCTTTGGAGGTCCCAAGAGATCTCCTTCACTGTATTTAAGGGGCAATTCCTGAGGCATTTGAAAGATTTGCGGGGAAATCACTGCAAGCTGCATGGAGCATGTGTGCATGCAGCCCATGCTTCCCCTCCCGTGTTCTCACCTGTGCTCGGTGTTGGGGAAGCAGCTCCAGGCCTAAGGGCTATGTGTTTACATGTGTATGAGTCCATTCTGGTATAAAATAAGGGAAAGTGGATGGGAGAAAGGAGCTGATGCAAAATCACCTCAAACTGGAATTGGGGTAGGGTTAGAAAGCAAAGAGACCTGGTTTTTGTGGTATTTCAATCCCAAAGCCCTGCTGGATTTAGGGGACGGACTTCCCCTTTCAAAATATTTGAAGCCAGAGGGGGACCTGAAACTGTTTAAAAATCTGACTTAGTGAAGAGGTCAGGCCCTCAGCACAGCTGCCTGACAGGAAAAGGTCAGAGAGAGATGGAAACACCTCTTAGTTTTCTTCAGTCTGTTCTTTAATATGCAATGTACAGCTTAAAATTTGGAAAGCAATATATCTGCCATGCAAAGAAGTAGGAACTGTCACCCGTAATCAAGAGAACAGTCACCAGAACAGAGCCATAGATGACCCAGATGTTTGAATTGGAAGACAACTCTTTAAAATACTTTTATAATACTTTAAAACCTTTAAATGCTATTATAGGAGGAAGAGTCTGAGGTGGTAGCATAGGACGACCCTGAACTCACCTTTTCCATGGGCACACTGTATCTGTACCTACACAGAGAAGAGTTCTTCCTGAAGAAGTACTGAGGGCTGATTGAACAGCTGCTGCACAACAAAGGATGACACAGCAAATGGAGACACAGTAATGATGGGAAACCCACCCCTGAGGCTATGAACTATGATAGTGAGAGATAGCATGGAGGGACCCATGTGCAGATTTGCCTGATCTGGGGCATAGCAAAAAAAGAAAAAGAAAAAAAAAAAGTTAAAGGGCAACTAGACTGTAAGTAAGGAAACCCATTTACTAACACTAGAGGGGCCACCAATGGTGGGGAGAACTACTGGAACTCTCTCTGGGGTTGGAGGCACAGGCAAGCACCATTGTTTATGTTTCCTCTCCATCTTGATAGCATGAATGGGAGCAGAGCCCAGGCATTCTGGCTGGCCTGCCACCTCAGTGAACCCTGACCCCTAGTCCACACTAGCTGCAGCCATTCCACCCAAAAGGCCTCCTGCCTGTGCTCTCCCCAGCTCTAGCTATCACACCAGGCTGGCTCTGGCCTGAAGCACCCTGAGGCTTGCTGACACATGCCTGCCTCAGCTGCAGCTGTCCCATCAGGGGACCATCTGCATGGAGGGCCTCAGCCTGTACCCATCTCAGCTCTAGCCATGCCACCAGGGTGGTCCCAACCTGGAGCACCCCAGGACCACCTGGGCCATGCTTGCTTCAGTTTCAGTTGTTCTGCCAAGGTAGTCCCAGTATGGACCACCTTGAAACTCCCCAGCCCACATACTAGCTCCAGATTTTCTGCCAGGATGGCCCCATGCAGCATCACAGGACTACCCGACCTATGTCCACTCCCATCTCCAGCTGTCTCCAGCTGCCAGGGGGACTCTGGTTCAGAGCACTCTGGGATCTTTAGGCCCATGCTCACCACAGCTCCAGCCATCTCACCAGGATGACCCTGGCACAAAGTGCTGTGGGACCTTCTAGCCTCTGCCTGCTCCAGCCCCAGCCAGCCAGCCAGCCAAAGTTTCCAGGCACATACAGCCTATACAGGGGACACTCCTACTCAAGGTTACTCCTTCAAAACTAGGAGAGGTAGTTGTTTTTCTTAATTCACAGAAGCAAACACAAAAAATCAAACAAAATGAGAAGACAGAGGAATATGCTCCAAATGAAAGAAAAAGACAAAACTTTAGAAAAAGAACTAAATGGCATGGAGATAAGCAATATACCTGATAAAGAGTTTAAAGTGATGGTCATAATGATGCTTACCAGACTGGAGAAGAGTGCATGAATTTAGTGACGACTTCAACAAAGAGATAGACAATATCAAAAAGAATCAGAGTTGAAGAATACAATAATTGAAATGAAAAACACACTAGAGGAAATCAATAGTAAATTAAGGGATATAAAGAATGGATCAGTGATCTGGAAGACAGGATAGAGTACCCAAACACCAGAAAGAAAAAATAATTTTAAAAATGAAGATAGATTAAGGGACTTCTGGGACAACATCAAGCATCCTAACATTCACATTACAAGGGTACCAGAAGGAGAAAAGAGAGAGAGAGAGAAAGGGACAGAATACTTATTTGAAGATTTAATAGTTGAAAACTTCTCTAACCTGGGGAATGAAACAGATATCTAGGTCCAGGAATCATAGCTTCAAACAGAATGAACCTAAGGAGGGTTTCACCATGACACATAATAATTAAAATGGCAAGAAGGAACAATAGAGAATCTTAAAAGCAGCAAGAGGAAAGCAAATAGTTATGTATAAGAGAAGCCCCATAAGGCTATCAGCTGACTTTTCAGCAGAAACTTGCAGGCTAGAAGGGAGTGGCATGATATATTCAAAGCGCTGATAGGAAAAAACCCTGCAACCAAGAATATTCTACCCAGTAAAGTTATCATTCAGAATTAAAGGAGAGATACAGAGTTTCCTAAACAGAAGTTAAAAGAGTTTATCACCACTAAACTAGTCTTGCAGAATGTTAGAGACTTCTTTATGCAAAAAAGAAAAGGCCAGGAGTGCCTGGGTGGTTCAGTCGGTTAAGTGTCTGACTTCAGCTCAGATCATGATCTCATGATTCATGAGTTTGAGCCCCATGTTGGGCTCTGTGCTGACATCTCAGAGCCTGGAGCCTGGTTTGGATTCTGTGTCTCCCTCTCTCTCTGCCCCTCTCTGCCTCTTTCTCAAGAATAAAGAAACATTAAAAAATTAAAAAAAAAGAAAAGATCATATGTAGAAATAAGAAAATTATGAAAGAAAAAACTTCACTGGTAAAAGCAAACACATAGTAAAGGTAGTAGATCAATCACTTATAAAGCTAGTATGAAGGTTAAAAGACAAAGGTAGTAAAATCAATTATATATTAAAAAACTAGGAAATTCACAAAATAAAATGATGTAAAGTATGATATCATAACCTAAATAGTGGAGGGGGGAGTAAAACTGTAGTGCTTTTAGAATACATTTGAACTTAAGTGAGTGTCAGCTTATTACAGGCTGCTATATACTTATGATGTTATATATGAACCCATGGTAACCAAAAACCTATAATAGATATGCAAAAAAGGAAGAGGGAACAAATCCAAACATAACACTAAAGTCATCAAACCATAAGAGAAAAGAGCGAGAAAAGAAAGGAACTAAGAAGAACTATAAAAACAACTACAAAACAATTAGCAAAATGGTAATAAGTACATGCCAATCAATAATTAAATGGACTAGATGCTCCAATCAAAAGACATAGGGTGATTGAATGGAGAGAGAAAGAAAGAAAAAAAGAAAGAAAGAGAAAGAAAAGAAAGAAAGAAAGAAAGAAAGAAAGAAAAGAAAACCAAGATCTATCTGTATGCTGCCTACAAGAGACTCACTTCAGAACTAAAGACACAGATTGAAAGTGAAGGGATGGAAAAATACATTCCATGAAAATGGAAATGAAAAAAAGATGGGGGTAGCAATACTTATATCAGACTAAATAGACTTTAATAAAAACATTGCAACAAAAGACAAAAGGGTATTACATAATGATAAAGGGTTCAATCTAACAAGAGGATATAACAATTGTAAATATCTATGCACCCAACAGGGAAATACCTAAGTACATAAAGCAAATATTAATAGAAATAAAGAGAAAAATTGACAGTTATACAATACTAGTAAAGGACTTCAACACCACCCCACTTACATCAATGGATAGATTATCCAGACTGAAAATCAATAAGGAAGGAAACAGTGGCTTGGACAACACATTAGGTCAGATGAACTTAACAGATACATATAGAATATTTCATCCCAAAGCAGCAGCATACACATTCTTTTCAAGTGCACATGGAATGTTCTGTAGGATAGATCACATGTTAGCCCACAAAATAAGTCTCAATAAATTTAAATAGATTAAAATCATCTTAACTATCTTTTCTGACCACAATGGCATAAAACTAGAGATCTATTATAAGGGGGAAAAAAAACCCAGAAGAACACAATCACGGGGAGGCTCAACAGCATGCTACTAAGCAACCAACGGGTCAGTGAAGAAATCAAAGAGAAAATTAAAAAAAAAAATACCTGAGACAAATGAAAATGGAAACACAATAGTTCAAAAATCTTTGGTATACAGCAAAAGCAATTCTAAGAGGGAAGTTTATAGCAATATAGGCCTACCTCAAGAAACAAGAAAAATCTCAAACAATCTAACCTTACACCTAAAGGAACTAGAAAAAGAAGAACAAATAAAGGCAAAAGTCAGCAGAAGGAAGGCAAGAATAAAGATCAGAATGGAAATAAATGAAAAAATAACTGAAAAGATCAATAAAACTAAGAGCCAATTCTTTAAATAGATAAACAAAATTGATAAACCTTTAGCCAGACTCAAGAAAGAAAAAATAGAGAGGACTCAAATAAATAAAATCATAAATGAAAGAGGAAAAGTTACAATTGACACCACAGAAATACAAAGACTTATGACACTGCTTTGAAAAATTATATGTCAACAAATTGGACAACCTAGAAGTAATGGGTAACTAAAAACATACACTCTTTCAAGACTGAATCAAGAAGAAATAGAAATTCTGAACAGATCCATCACCAGTACCAAGACTGAATTGATAATAAAAAAAATCTTCCAGCAAACAAAAGTCCAGGACCAGATGACTTCATAGGTGAATTCTACCAAATATTTAAAGAGTTAATAGCTATTTTTCTCAAACTATTCCAAAAAGTAGAAGAGGAAATAAAACTACCAAATTGATTCTAGGAGGCCAGAATTACCCTGATATCAAACCCAGATAAAGACACCACACACACACACACACACACACACACACACACTATAGGTCAATATCCCTGATGAACATAGATGCAAAAATCCTCAACAAAATATTAGCAAACTGAATTCAACAATACATTAAGAAGATCATCCATCACAAATAAGTGGGATTTATTCCAGGGATGCAAAAATGGTTCAACATCCACAACTCAATCACTGTGTGTGATACACCACATTAACAAAATGAAGGATAAAAATCATATGAACATCTCAATAGATGCAGAGAAAGCATTTGACAAAATTCAACACTTATTAGTAATAAAAACTTTCAACAAAGTGAATTTAGGGGGAACATACCTCAACATAATAAAGGCCACATATGACAAACTAACAGCTAACATACTCAATGGTGAAAAGCTGAAAGATCATCTAAGATCAGGAACAAGACAAGAATGTCCAGTCTTTCCACTTTTATCCAATATAGTACTGGAAGACTTAGCCATAACAATCAGACAACAAAAAGAAATAAAAGGAATCCAATTTGATAAGGAAGAAGTAAAATTATCACTATTTGCAGATGACATGATACTATATATAGGAAACTCTAAAGACTCCACCAAAAAACTATTAGATATAATAAATGATTTCAGTAAAGTTGCAGGATATAAAATTAATATACAGAAATCCGTGGCATTTCTATACACCAATAAACCAGCAAAAAGAGAAAATTAAAAAAGCCTATTTATAATTGTATAAAAAAGAATCAAATATACCTAGGAATAAATTTAACTAAGGAGGTGAAAGTCCTTTGCTCTGAAAACTATAAGGCTTTGAAAAAAGAAATTGAAGATGACACAAACAAATGGAAAGATATACCACACTCATGGATTGGAAGAATTACTATTGTTCAAATGTCCATACTACCCAAAGCAACCTAGAAATTCGATGTGATACTTATGAAAGTACCAGTAATATTTTTCACAGAACCAAAACAAATAATCTTAAAGTTTGTATGGAACCACAAAAGACTGTAAATACAGTCTTGAGACTGTAATCTTGAGAAAGAAGAACAGAGCTGAAGATGTCACAATCCCAGATTTCAACCTATATTACAAATCTGCAGTAATGGAAACAATATGATACTGGTACAAAAATAGACCTACAAATCAATGGAACAGAATAGAGAGCCCAGAAATAAATCCACAGTTATATAGTCAATTAATGTACAACAAAGGAAACAAGAATATACAATGGAGGAAAGATAGTTCTTTTCAATAAACAGTGCTGGAAAAAGTGGATAGCTACATGCAAAAGAATGAAACCAGACCATTTTCTTATACCATAAACAAAAATAAACTCCAAATGGATTCAAGATCTAAATGTAAGACCTGAAACCTTAAAGGTCCTGAAAGAAAACATAGGCTGTAATCTTTTGGATATCAGCCATTGCAATATTTTTCTGGATCTATCTCTTTCAGGCAAGGGAAACAAAAACAAAAATAAACTATTGGGACTACATCAAACTAAAAAGCTTTTGCATAGCAAAGGAAACCACTAACAAAATGGAAAGACAACTTACTGAATGGGAGAAGATGTTTGCAAATGACATATCTGATAAGGGATTAATACCCAAAATATATAAAGAACTCATACAACTCAACATCCAAAAAACAAATAATCCAATTAAAAATGGGAAGAGGACCTTACTAGGCATTTTTCCAAAGAATACATAAGGTAGCAAAAAGATGAGAAGATTCTCAACATCATTAATCATCAGACAAATGCAAATCAAAACCACAATGCAATGTCACCTCACACTAGTCAGAATGGCTAGAATCAAAAGGACAAGAAATGACAAGTGGAGAAAACAGAACCTTCATGCATCGCTGGTGGGAATGAAAATTTTTGCACCCATTATGGAAAACCACTATGGGGTTTCCTCAAAAAATTAAAAATAGAGACACTATATGACACAGTAATTCTACTTCTGAGTGTTTACCTAAAGAAAATAAAAACACTAATTCCAAAAAAGATATACACATCCCTCTGCTTATTGCAGCATTATTTACAATAGCTAAGATATGGAAGCAACCTAAGTATCCATCAGTAGATGAATGGGTAAAGATGTTCAAGTTGACCTTTGAACAATGCAGGGGTTAGAGATGCTGACCCCCTCCACAGTAAAAAAAAAAAAAAAAAAAAAAAAAAAAAAAAAAAAAAA